>NC_142517.1:148440000-148740000 GCF_057876585.1 Rhinolophus sinicus | reverse complement strand
CAGAAAAAGTCAAGAACCATATGACTTCACTCATGTGTGGGATATAAAACTGAAAGTAATAAATGAACAAGTCAAGCAAACAAACTAACAAAAACTCATAGACACAGACAACAGTTGACTGGTTACCAGAGGGTAATGGGGGAGGGGAGGTTGTAGAAGAGGGTAAAGGGGGTCAGATACCAGTATATGGTGACAGAAGGAGAACTGACTCTGGGTGGTAAACACACAATGTAATATATAGATGATGTATTATAGATTTGTACACTTCAAACCTATATAATTTTACTAAACAATGTCACCCCAATAAATTTAATAAAAAGAAATAAGTGGTGCAAATACAAAGTTAGGGATCAGCCAGGGTCTCAATCCGAGGGTCGGTGGCCATATGTAAGCAGGAGTGGAAAAGGAAGCTGGTGCTGGATCTGAGACCATCCACAATTGGGCTCAAAGGAGTTCACAATGAAGCATGGTGGGGAAACAAAGAATGAGCTGTGAGGTAACCAGATCTTAAGTCTCACATCAACAGTGCTGCTGCTGCATGATGGACTCCTTTTAGAATCCTTTTAGTCACACCCCAGAATTTGGGCTTCTGCTGGAAATAGGGGAAAAGTTTCTCAGAACCAAGCCTTTAATGTTTATTGCATGAGCGAATTGCATTCGTCTCTCTCTTCACACTCAAGTTTGCTCATTTGCCACAGTTTTTCTGGGGTAAAGGAACAAATACGTAAACATAAGCAGTGCTCATGAGTAGTGGGAAGTGGTCACAGGACTAAAAAGTCATAGTTTTAAATTTTATTTATTTATATATTTCAGGATTTATGTAAATTTCTCTAACTTCTTTTAGGCCCTGAGAAGTACTCCTGATTATTTGTGACTAACTTTTTGAACTGAAAAAGGAATTGAGCCACCATGTAAATTTCTGATAACATAATACATACTGTGCCAGATTTATATTTGGACCCAGTAAACACAAACATAATTTAGCTCATTATTTTAATATCAACTGAGTGTACAAACTAACTTTTATAACATACTTACATATGAAGCAGTCAGTCCTTTTTATTGAGCTACAAGGCGAAAAGTCTTTTTTATTGACATAAAACAAGTTTCAGTCCAAATGTTACAGTATTGAGATAAAAGAATTCTATCATCATTAAGGGAATTATAAGAAGTGGGCTTTTATTGTATTATCTTTTGTATGTATAGATTACCCACTATTAATTAGACATATGCATCGAGTTTTACTTTATTTACTTTGAGTTATACTTTTGGTTTTATAGGGAATAATTTTCCTCACTTTATCCACACTCTTTCATCTGTTCTCCAATTTGTTCAACTTCTAGAGCTCATTGAAGGCATTGTTTGCAACGTAGTTGTTTGGAATTTTTATGGGGGAGGAGGAAGACAAAAACAAAATTAAAAGTCATCAAATAACACAGAGATCTGAAGCTACGTCATTGATATAATTGACTCCAAATATAATGTTTAATATGCCAAAACCTTACCTGCAACCGCTCTCCCTTGATATTTCCCTGAAGCTATTTTTCCCACAATTGCAGGTCCTGATGCTGAGATGAATTTCTTTTTTTTTTTTTTTTTTTAATTAGATATGTGGTATATAAACCAAAAACAACAAAAGAACAAGACAAACAAATGAGATGAATTTCTAACACACTGGAATTTAGGAAAGAAGAAACTACAGCCTTTGCAAACAATTATAGCTGGATAGTTTTTTTAAAGTATTATATTAACTGATATGGTTTTTGTCCCTGAACAGTTAGCTAAACTATTCCATGCTCATTGGGTAGGAGAGACTTAGAGGTGAAAAAACCCTTTACCAGGCTTTTGTGTTTCAAAGGTTTTGGTCTTTGTAATAATTGAAAGGACTTTGAAGAAGGAAATGCTTTTGGAAGAATATGATGGTTTGCAAGAAGCTCTTCTTGACCCATGGCTAGAAAAGCTTCTGCAGGTTGGAGGGAGAGGACTAGAGTTAGAGGGAGGCAAGGAGATCTTAAATGCTGCAGAGTCCCTGATGATAGAGCCCAACCTCGACTCTTACAATCATTTATAGCATTGAGTTAGTTTTTCTTCGACAAGTTTGCATAGCTAATAAAAGCTGGAGGCAGAACTCACACTCCAGCTTTCGTGCTATTTCCACTATAACTAGTGTGACTATGTAATTCATTGTCGAACTCAGGAAAATTTTGAGACTAAAATAACAGCTATTAAAGATTATGCCAGAACAACAGACCTGGCTTATGAATGGCTTATGGTTACCATAACTATCACCCAACATACTAAGGATTATATTTATTTTGATGTCTTATACTATGTCTTTTGTTGTCTACTTGATCTGAATGTTTTTCTCTATCTGCAGTGGGCCTCCTACACATCCTGTCTTCTGAATAGACTCTACCACCAACTAGTTGCATGATCTTGGCCAACTTACATAGCCTTGGGTTAAATTAGCATTTTATAAAGTAGCCCTTGTGTGACACTAATACTACCCTTGTTTTCGTGACCCTATTCTACATCTTTGGTGCTCTTGGTGATTTGCTGAATCTCTGGACATCAATTCAGTAAACACTGAGTCTTTTCCTCAGTTAAACCCAGCTATCCTTCTGGCCTGGAACCTCACCTGTTATGAAATCTCAACACTGATGCTTATCTATCAGATAATTAGCTTCTTGGCATATTGTTAGGCTTGTTTAAAATACAGGATTTTTATATAAATGGAAATGCTTTAACAGTTTATCCTTTTTAATAGTTAAGCCAAAGAAACTGCAGCCATCAAACTCTGGTGCAATCTCTTTTATTGAATGTGATAACATTACTGGGTAGCACTCAGTGTTCTTGTGGGGATTAATGCATGAAAATGCCATTTTGCATAACAATAATGTCAAAAGCATAACTCTGAAAAGGTCCATCTTAGTTATAAAACTCAAGCAGGATTGATACATTATCTTTAGAGAATTCCAAAATGCTTTGTGATTTTGTATTGTGTAATATCTCTGACAAGATATAAGAAGAAAGTATTCCATTTAAACACACAGGTGCAGATCTGATCCCAGGGCTCTGTTTCTGAAGTCATGTTTGTTTTAGGTAAAGGTCACCAAGAAATTCTCCTTTAAAACTTCAGATATTAGAAGAAAATACGGCAATATTGGGGTGAATGACCTTTGTGTTGATCACTCTGTCAAGAATCCATAAATATGGGCACATGAGAAGAGACTTTGTCTATAGTCACAAATTTTTAGAACAAAATTCAATATTTGGAATTACTGTCAACTGTATTTTATTTGATGAATGCAGGCTCTGCAACATCAATATTTAAACCTTAATATCACGTTCTCTTGATTGTAATTCTGTAAAGAAAAACACTACCTTCTTTTCCTTCCAGCACTGGATATAGTTGAAACATATAATACCAAATGGTTTCATGTACTTATGTGGTTTTTATTCTGACTTACTTACTCTTCGTGATCCTTTATTTCGTGCTGCTGTTTATCAAGAAACACCATGTGAAAGTTAATAATAACATAATTTAGAGCAATAATTACATTTTTATTCAATAGCGGTGGGAAAACACTGGGTTGAATAATGAGATAAAAATGAGTGTCTCAGGTCTAACAGGACATTAATCAACATATTAACTGTGTGGGCAAACTGATTTGAGATTGTTATGGCTTAATTTGTCTCAAAATCATTATTTTAATGTATTGCATAATGTACTTTAAAATGTGTTGAACTGATCATAAGTAAGCATTAGATTTCCACAGAATAGATGCTAGTCCTTATCATGTCATGAGTTACCCTCTTTTTATAGTGCACAGTAGAAAATCAATACTCCTGAAACTCTGACATTTCACAGCTATGTTCAGATAAGGCTAAATTAACTACAACCTCTCTACCTAAATTCAGTTATAATCACAGAGTCTATATATTTTCATAATCCTAATTGCCAAAATATATTTATTATTCACTGTCATTTTAAAGAAATTTCACAAAAACTTGTAAATGTCATTGCAGTTTCAATAAAAATAATAATAATAATTTTCCAAACTCAGGAATCTTTAATCAGTTTCATGTGACAGGAATTCAATTCTTAACTCTAAGTTTTCACTTAACACAAATTTGATCACTGACAAACTCCTCCTCATTCTTCAGAAATCACTTTCAACATCCCTCCCCAAGGGAAGCACACCTTGGCTTCTCCCTCCCCAGGTCAGGCACAGGGACTCATTCCTCTCCCTATGCTCCAGAGTAGCCTTTGATGTTTCTTTAGCACTTATTAAATGAAAGTGTAATTACTTGTTTACATGTCAGATTCATTTATTTGTCTGTCTGTTCCTTAAGGAGACAGACATTCTTATCTTACTTCAATTGCCATGATAATATGCATTAATACAGAGAATATATATATATATATGTATGTATATATATGTGTGTGTGTGTGTAAACACACACACACATTCATTCATATTATTCAAACGGAAATAAAGTAGTTAATTTAAAAGCTGACTGCTACTGGAGTAATTCACACATAAGAGGAGTAAGACAGAATTCTACTTAAAGAGAGAACTGCTCTTTTTTTTTTTTTTTTTCTTTTTTTAGAAAAAAGGCGATGGTGGTCTTTTGTGCTTAAAAACTTGAAGAACCTCCTTCCTAGACATAGAGAGCTTAGATGAAAACATTTTATGTAAGGGGGATTAAACTGCTTATAAAAAAGAATGAGGAGGAGGAGAGAGGGAAAGGGGAGTAGAGGGGTGAGGGAAGGGGGAAAGAGGAGGGGGAGGGGAAGAGGAAATGGGAAATTTGAGTTTTTCCTGTAAGTTAGATAAGAACTGGGGAACTCTGAGACTCAGAGAAAATCTAAGAGAGGAAGGAAAAGGGTCTTCACGGGAAGAAAGTTGAGATGTCAGTTAACCGAGGCCTAGAGAATCAGACAGGACAAGGGAGAAATTTCTTAATAGTGGAATATATGGTTCTTATGGCTAATACATGGTTAAGATAATGACATCTAATATTCAGCCTCAAGTTGTTTCTTCTTCTGCATAGTGCTGAACTCCCCTCCCCATCATGTTTCCTGAGTCAGCCTCAAACTTACCAAAACAGCTATTAATGTATCATTCATGCATTACCATTTATGTCAAGAAATAAAAGAGAAGGGTGACATTTCACCCTCAGGTGAGTGAGTGATGCAGGACAGAGACACATGAACAGCCACCTGAGGCAAGATCAACCGCAGAATCAAGACTGAAGTGGGCAAAGGACAACAGAGCACAGATGACCAGGAAAACAGAAGCCTGGTAAGCGCCTCCAGGGACACTGAGGACAGTTCCTCTCAGGCTACACATGTGTAATGTATGTACAAACATCTTGGACATGTTCTAGGCATTTTTATTCAGATAACAAAAGAAGAGATCTTTTCAGGCAACTGGAGGACCATAAGCCAAACATCCACTGAGAAGATGAATGAATGTTGATGTAATGTGACAATATTCAGAGCTGGCTCCAAAGTTTCTCTTGCCCACGTATCTTTCTTCTGGTCCCAGAGTCACCACTCGTGGACTGGGGTGGGGGTTGGGGTGGGTGAATGTAGCCTGGAACCAACAAGAGAGTGAGGATTTGAATGGAGTCTAAAGTCCATAGCAAAAACATCATTTCCAAGCCAAGGCTTTCGCTTGTGTTTTAAGTATTCTAAGAGGATTGGCTTAAAATGTCAAGAGGCCTGAAGAAACAAAACTAAGTTTATTTGGAAATAATACACTGGAATGAGAACAGAGGCACCAGTTTCCCCACAATGCACAGAGGTAGTCAAGGGGGAGATAGATGGCTGCGGGGAAATGTTGGAGGAGAACAGGAAAGCCCTGGCTGCCGAGTGTGGGCCCCAGGTATATGCCCTTCCCTGCTCCTTCTTCCAGGGCCCAGACTCAGAGCAGGAGGGTTACAGATCACCCAGGCCAATCAAAGGGACCCAATATTCAACCTCTTTCTGGGAAGATCACAAGCTTCAGAGAAAAGCTTTGTGTTCTACAGGGCGCCATTTAGTGAAATAGCTCCAAGTGTGGACAGGGCCTGGGAGACGGCCTGACAGAGGTCTCATAGAGTTCCATTTGGCTCACTGTGGGGCAGGGGAAACAGACTTTCCGAACACAACCGGGGATTATGAGCTAACCTAGATTGCTGTAGGGAAAGAAATGTCCAAATTTGGCAACCTAAGTACTGACTAAATACTAAATTCGCTTTGTTAAACAGAAGAACCCCTAAGCATCTCCATTCCCAGCCCTGCTTTTCTCGTCTCCAGTCCCATAACTATGACCAGCATGCCAGATAGCTCATAGTAAATATTTTTATTTCACTATAAAATATACATATTATTGTTTTTATTCTCTTCATTCACTTCAACACTGTACTTCTTCCTGACTTTTATTTCAATGATTGTGTCTCCAAAGTTCTTTCTACTTTGTACTCCATTCACACATTTACCTAATCTTACTGGGTTTCATTTACAATGTCTCTTGCCTTCTTGCTTTTCTTTCCTTTCTAACTGACCATACATTAAGACAGGCTTTTTGGCATGTTTCTTTAAATTGCTTTGTGCCTAAGCAATTTTACTAATCCCAGTTATTGTCTGTGACTCAGTTTTTTCTCACTTTCAATAATTCTGCATGCTATCATGCCCTCATTTCCCCTAGAACCACACTTTGATTATGCCATCACTTTCCTTGATAACCTTTAATGGGTTAAAACTTTCCCTTCAGTCTTACATCTTAATATGCACTGTTCTAGGGTTTTGAGATAGAGAAGCGAACAAAACAAACAAAAATATCAGCCTGGGAGAGCTTACATTCTAGTGAGAGACCACAGAAAATAATCATAATCATAAAGTACAAAATACTTTAGAAAATAACTGCTAAGGAAAAAAGCAAAATAGCGGTATTTTCAATTTTAAGATAAATGGTTAGGAGAGGCCTCCTTAACTAAGAGAATTTAGACAGAGGAGTCATGGGATGAGAAATCAGCTCTCTGAGAGCAGAAATTTCCAGGCAGATGGAAAAGCCCATGTGATGACCTAGAAGCAGTAGAGTAGATGGATATGTTCAAGAAACAGTAGGCTCCAGTGTGGGTAGAAATGAGTGACAGAGGGAGAGAGAAGAGGGACATGATGTGAGAGAGCTGTTGGAGGGTCAGATTGCGTCAGGCGTAGCAGACCTTGGGAGCATTTGTCTTCACTATGAGTGGAATGGGAACTACTGATGGTCTTTGGGCAGAGGAGCAACATGATCTTACTGTCCAGGGAAATATGTTTTTAAAACTATTCTTTTTTAAAGTATTCTTTAAATATTCTTTAAAGATGAGAGCATGACTGTGTTAAATGCTGCTGATAGATTAAAGTAAGATGAGGACAGAGAACTCACCATTAGGTTAACCATTAATAATGGTTTCCTTAGGACAGTGATGTAGGTGTCTTGACTAGGGTGGGTTTAAGCAAAAACTAGAAGAGAGAATAGGAGATAGTGAGTGTGCACACTGATTTGGGCAGTTTTGTTCCTGAGAGGAGCAAAGAAATGGGAAATAGATGAAGACATAATTGAGGTCAGGAGAATGTTTTTTAAAATGGGAGAAATAAAATCATATTTCTGATGGATATTATGCAGTAAAGAGGAGGAAATAAATGAAATAGAAGAGAAAGGGAAGAATTCCTGAGGTGGTAACCTTAGGTAGCAGAGTTGAGGGATTGGCCTTAGATAGGAATGTGGACTGTTCATCTCCAGCAAGGGGAGAAGGACAAAGCACGTGCAGACAGATGCCATACATGAGTGATTGTGGTGATGCGAGTCTCTAGAAATTGTCGATTGCTTACATTTCTTTGGTCAAATAAAAACTGGGTCATCAGAAAACTGAGAATGAGGAGAGGTGAAAAGACATTACAGATTTGAGGAGAGAAAAGGGGGTCTGAAATAATCACCTGAGAGAGTCAACAGACCACAGAAATGTAATTGTCAGGAAACATGAAGGAGCAGAGAATTAGATTTTATCAGGGTTAGAATTTTTCCAAGTAACTATGCTGAGATGAGAGTTGCGGTATTTTATTATCCCTAGCTATAATTTTAGCAAAACCTGTCATTCAGAGCCACCTGACCTGTGTGAAACTGTGAAGAGAGTGAAAAATAAACTTTTATTTTGTTGAGCCATTGAGATTTGGGGTGGCTCTTTGTTATATGAGCTAATATTAAGTAAACGAATGCACACTTGTTAAAATCTTTCCCATTTCTATATCCGGAGTAAGAAATTATATGAAAAATAAAGTCTATATAATAAAGGGATTTCTAGTTCCATTTGCTTTTCAAATTTCCCTGTCTGTCTTCTCTCTCAACCTAAACTCTAGCTTCTGGGTCTTAAAATTCTTTGCAGTTTCATAGCACCTGGTATGGCTTTTTTTTTTCTTCCACAAATAACTTCTGAATAAATGAATAAATAAAAAGAGATAAGTGTCTGTGCAAGATTTAGAGTTATACTAATTTTATCCTATTCGTTGATTCTTTTTTTCAGAAAGAAGTGGTGGATGAAAGGCGTGATGGTTTGTTTTCATAGTGAAATGTGTGCATGTACTGAAAGGCTTCTGACAGGCATGTTTCATACACGATGAAATAAAACAATCCTCACTAGACTTGGATGCTGGATTTTTCTTGGCAGTCCACAGTGCCATATTTCTTCAGTGGCAGTGTCTCTAAGCAGTACATACTTTTGTTGAAGACCTTTGGGTTATGACATTTGCCTTTGCCCAAATATGCTGCTGAGAATATAGGGCAACATTTTCAGAAGAAATCCTATTTTCCCATCTGCAGAAAACATACATATTCCCTGGGAAGTGTATTAACAATGAGGATGCCATCAACTAGTGCAACAACCCTCATGAGTTTTTTCTATGAGCAAGTAACTATTTATGTAACTAAAGATGAAAAGTCAGAATCTCAAAATATGTAGTTATTAGAATGTCTATACTCTCTTTCCATCCGCCACTCCTTCAGAATAGCACAGGTAGAATCACAAAGCTTCACGGGGACGGAGAGGATATTGAAAGGGTATCTGGTTCATCCTTTTATTTCTAGGTCAGATTAAACCTAAACTTTATATGACTTCCAAAAGTGCTCCTGAGGAAAACTACAAATGGCAGAGCACATGTCCCAATTCACTCCCAAGCTGTGAGTTGCCCATTTTCACTAATTTCTATTTCCTCCTTCTCTTTCTTTTCTCCCTCATTTCCAAGTGTAATATTCATGTTTGGAAATAAGAATAGCTCCCTCCCTCTTTTTGCTCTTCCCTCGCTCCCTCCTGTACTCCCTCCCTCCCTTTCCCCCACCTCTCTTCCCTTCTCTCTTTTTTTATTAAACACTGACATTCTGTTTAGATTTCATACCTTGCTTCTATAATGAAGAAAAGAAAGATTCCAGTTTCAAATGCTTTACCCCAATCTTTAAATTGATTTTTTTTTTCTTATTTGACTGTCCTCATCTTCCAGAAACACCAGCTCATGTGTGATCTAATCAGGGGTTTGATCTGATCAAACCCTCCTACAGGCTTCCACATTCACTCTCTCTGCTGACTGGTCTCTTCCACTGAACTATGGCCCATCACTGCTTGTCAGTCATGTTTCCCCAGTCTCCACCAAACCTTTTCAGCAAGTTCTATTGTACATACTGTTATCCTTAACACTTGATACCTTGAGACTTACTTAGTCTACACACAGGTACATGTCTGTAGAAGGATTTTAGACAAATAAATCTCACTACGTATATTACAAATTTTAAAATATTTTCCTTTTACTTTCTATTCTGTAATGTTAGACTGTAGTCTGCTCTTTCCTTTGTGACTTTCCTGTGTGCATAGTATTTTCTTTACTATTATACTGTTAAGTGCCTTATTTGAGAATAAATCTAATCCTAGCCATTTCTTTAGGCAAAATTTAACAAATCCAGTATTTGTTAATATAAAAAAAAAGTCAAATTTAACACATCTAAAAAACATTACAACATCTTTATTAAAATACTTCAGTATTCAATAACTCTTATTTCCTATAATTTATTTGCTAACATCTATGTGTATAGATGTATATGTGTGTACATATCTGAAATCCGTTCACTTATATGGCTAACTATCTGTTTCATTATCCCTTATGTTCTATAAAGCATTTCTTATTACTTTCCTTTAAAATAAAATTGCTGCCAGAGTCCAGGAATGATGTACAATATCCGAATTGGTAGCAACTTAGCAATTAGGTACTTAGCAATGCTAATGTCAGATGCCAGACAAACTGGATGTCAAACAAAGACTTCTTGACTTCATTCTGTATGCTCTGAAAGCTGGCTATGGTTATACATTTCAGAAGACAAAAGGAAAGTAATGTTCAGAAGCTGGCAGAGCCACTTTGGGTACGATACACAGGAAGGGGGAGTTTACATACTTGGCATTTGAATCAAAATTTGGAAGAGGGAACATTTCTTAGAAAGCAGATAACCTTGTAAAATCTGTGTTCATTAGGTTTTACACTTTTTTCTTGCTGAAATATGCAAAGGGATACATTAAAATCCAAGTATAATAAAAAGGTTCATTGCATTTCTTCTGATTTTCATCAATTTAGATGTTTGTGAATTACACTTAGAAATTTATTGTATAAGGCTTGTAGTATCTCTAGTATTATACTTCTCATTCTGGGTTTTCACTTGCCTTCTATTTAGTTTCTATCTCTCCCAAAATTCTTCATCTTCTCATGCACATGTCAACCTTTTATAATAAGTCCCTTAACATAGTAACACAGTTGGATAGTTTCCAACCAGGACTATCTCCAAGTTGGGTTTTATTTTCTCACTTAACGTGGGGTTATTTTTTCTTGCCGTGTGTGTGTGTGTGTGTGTGTGTGTGTGTGTGTGTGTGTGTGTGTGTGTTACAATCTTTGACTAGATGCCAGATAATGTGTGTAAAGAAAACCAGTTGAGACCAAGTTAACTGGTATTTATGCTTGGAAATAAGCATGGCTTTTTTTCCATCAGGCCATTAGTATGCAGGCATTAATTAATCTAGTCTTTAAATTCTTCCAATGATGGACAGCTGCTAACATGCTTAAAGTAGCTTCTGGTATGCCTGAAGATTGACTCAGAATTTCTGCTCTACCTTCAGCTTTCAGCAGTTGCTGCATGTCTGTGCCAAAGAGGTGGGTCTTTCTCGTGCTCTTTGCCTTCCCTTTCCACATTATTCTTGTTAGGTACTTACTCCAAGGCCCATGATGGAGATAAGAGGGATTCTCAGTTTCCCTAGTCCAATCTTAGGCAGGCCCTGAGCACGTGCTTTTTTGGGATGGATCTTTCTCAACATCCATACCCCTCCTCCAATGCAAGCAGCCTCTGCCTGCTACTCAGTGCTGGTTTAGAACGCACAGTTTACCTGCCCATTCTCTTCCAACTCTGCCTTGTATCAGAGGTGAATTTTAGAGACAAATGAGTTTTCTGACCTTCCGGCTGCAAGGGCTTTTGCCTAGTATTGGTGTAGAGTAAGGGTCAGGTTTCCGATCCCCTTCTGAGGCAAACCATCTTTGCCTGGCACCAAGACAAAGACCGGGAGTGGAGGGGGCAGAGAATTGCTTTGCTCTCTCCCACTGACAGTAGCTTCTACGTTAGAGTATGTAGGATATGTAGTAGGTCTAGGATATGAGTGATTTTATTGCCTGTTTCTTCCTGACAAACAAATACCACATTGCACTTATTTAGTAACTAGACTCAAAATGGGTTTCTTCAGATTTCCTGCCCATCCTCAAACCAAGGCCAACTCTACATATCTGTGCTACTTAGGAGGGCTCTATAGGTCTCCTCTCAGGCAGCCTGTCTTCCTTGTGGGTATCCAGTGTAGGCCCACGGAAAAGAGCAGGCTAACCCATTAATTCCCCTACTGTCTGGCCTGGTGGGATTCTAAACTCTCATGTTACCCATATTCACCTTTAAGAGTTTATTAAAATTTCAGTTGTTCTTTTCTTATCCGGTTTTGTGGCAGCTGCTTCTTCCTCTTACACTTTGGGAAAGGTAAAGTACTTCATGTATCTTCTTTCCTTGGAGGGGCTTATCAACCTTTGGAATTCAGTTCACCTATGAAATCTTCCTTCTCTAATAGACAACAAAATATTATTTTGTAGAAAAAACATTTTTTTTTTCATTGTGTGTAGGCGATGCAGCTTTCTACATCCCAGTTGGAAACTAAAGCTCTCTACTGAGGTTTAAATTTCAATACTTATAATTTTAATTTCTTCCTTTCTTTTAACAGACTGCTCTTATTCTATTGCTGTGATATAATTTATCATCCTCTTAAGATATTAGTCTTCTTTTCATTTCTTTCTCATTCTCCTATATTGCTATATCTTCCAGTAATGTTTCTTCTGTTTGGTTCATTCGCTTTTGTTGTCTTTTGATGGTGTGAGTTGGATGCCTCTTGGTGATTTTTCTAAACTGTTTAGTTCTTTTGGTAATTTAGTCCTGTTTGTTTTAAGATTTCCTGTTAACTTTTTTGGGACTATCGTTCCTATTTGCCAAATACTGACTCTACTGATTGTGTAGAAGGCGTGGGATGCACTACAAGATTAGGTGTGCCAGACACTGGTAAGTGGGCTGTGAGTTTCTTAATTCTCTTTGGTTTTGGCAACTACTCAGGACTTTGGCATCTCTCCAGTTCATGCGCTCACACTCACCGTTGCCAATAAAGTAGAGGCCTCCTAAGATAAAATGCGGAGTAAAGAGAACGGGTAAACTAAGCAGCTATGATAAATCTATTGCACTCACCAATGCCATGAATATTTGTTTCAAGAGGTTGGCTCTTCACACCCTCTCTAACTTCCATCTCTGATTACTGAGCACTGCAGAGCTCTTTCCAATTGTTTCAACAATTTTGTAATTGTGTATATTTTAGACAATGAATTACTTTAGGGATCCGACTCCATCTACTTTTCATCTTCAGAAATTTGTCACAATTTTTTAAATTCACTGAGGTCAGCACCCTTTCTTGTTCTTCCTCCATGGATATTAATATTTTTAATATTTCTAGTGATTTGTTAGATGAAGGGAAGATATATATATATATATATATATATATATATATATATATATAGAGAGAGAGAGAGAGAGAGAGAGAGAGACAGAGAGACAGAGAGACAGAGAGACAGAGAGACAGAGAGACAGAGACAGACAGAGAGAGAGAGGCTACCTAGAGTTAGCATTGAACTCCACAGGACTAAGGGCTTACTTCCAAAAGACTGCCCTCATTTTAGATGTCAATTGCATGAGATCCAGAGGTTTCCTGCATTTCTGTGCAACTTGGCTACAAACTTGGGGTTTCCACAACTTCCTCCCCCAAGTTTCAAAAATTTGCTAGAATGACTTAAATAACTCAGGGAAATACTATACTCACGATTACAGTATATTATAAAGCATACAAATGACCAGCCATAAGAAGAGGTACATAGTGTAAGGTCTGGAAGGGTCCTGAAGTGCAGAAGCCTCTGTCCTCTTTGGGTTGGGTGCACCACCCTCCTGACAAGGAGATATGTTCACAGCCTTGAAAGCTCCCCGAATCTCCTTGTTCAAGAGTTTTTATAGAGCTCAATTTCTATCCCCCAACCCTCCTCAGAGGACGGTGTGTTGGGCTAAGAGTTCCAGACTCCTAATGAAGGCTTGCTCTTTTTGGTGACAAGCCTCACCTTGAAGCTATTTAAGAGCCCACCAAGAGTCATCTCATTAGAACAAAAGACATTCCTACCATCCGTATCACTCAGGAAATTACAAGCGTTTTAGGAGTTCCATGCCAGGAACTGATGATGAAGATCAAATATTTTTCTTATTATATCACATATATAAAACCAGCCCATCATTTTAGACTGGGTTGTTTTGTAAATCTTGCTTTGATGGAAATTCTTTATGATATAATGACAATACTAGGGAGGAGAATGTGGCTTGTAAGTAATCTTAAACTTTTTCAATAAAATGTTTTGTTCCAAAGAACACTGTTGAGAAATACATTTATACTCTAAAATATGTGTATATTTTTTCTCATACTAGACTGAGTTAAGTTCACAGATTATGAAAGATTCTGATTTTAATATACATTGATGAAAATATAATAAATATCAGTGAAGCCTGATCCCTGAGTAGAACATTATAGAGATGTTACATGATTTGATTCACATTAGTCCTCTAACCTTCATTTGCTGATTCGAGAACATACACTGAGTATCACATGAGTAACCTATGAAAGTTAAAAAGCAACAGTAAAATAAGATATATAATTTCATAAAATCATAAGTAAAAATCGTCATACCTAATCCTCTTTAACAATCCTACCAATTACCATATATGTGTAATAAAATGTGATGATTTCAATTCTGTTTTATTTATGTGCATATTTTCATAAAGATAACAAAAATGGTGCTGTGAGAATCATTGCTATTACACCCCGAAATCTGTCCTTATAAATGTAAAATCATTTGTAAAAAAACAGAACTATTATTTTATTTTTAAAAATTATTATTAGACATAGGTAGTGTTTGAGCAGGGCCCAGAACATTAATTAGAAGCATTGTGTATCATTAAGGGCGTGGAAAGTAATATATTCAAAAATACAAAGACATGCAATGAATGGTATAATGTGATAGGAAATATCTAAATTAAGATTGCAATTAGTACACATACGAAAAAATGGAATTTCAGGATCTTATACAAGAAAGGACCAATTTTTTTCATTTAAACAAATTCAAAAGTGAAAGACTTCTACTGCTAGCTGAGAGGTTTCGTGATGTCAGGGCAAGTGCTGCCGTGTTCCCTAATTCCAGGGATGCGATAAGCCAATGAAGTTAGGCAATGAGTCAACACTACTTAGGGCCACAGTTCTTTATGCTTATCGTCTCATCAACTCAAGATCTCTCCTTCCCCTCTAGTCACCTAGATGTCCTCCAAGAAGGAAGAAAGAGATAGATAGAAAGATAAAAACTTTCTCCTCGTGAGGTTTTGTGTTTCATTCAAATTTTGAAAGTACTTCCTGCTAGAATTTGGTCAGTGCTTAGCTACAAGGGAGGCTGACAACTGATTAAAAAGACAAAAGTAAAACGAAACAAACAAGTTTATTGGAGATAAACAAAAGGCAAAAGGGAGTTGGTATAAATCTTAAAACACCCAGCCAATGGTATCTGTCAGTGGATGTCAATAGCATCCCTACCTAGTTGGAGCACAGAAGACATGGAGACGTATAAGAGGACTCAACAATGAGGAGCACTGGCAAATCAGATGTTAGAATTAATGTTCTAGAGGACAGTTTCCCAAGGGTTTTACTTCTGTGAAAAAAAGAAAAAGTTGAAAAATATTGGGGAAATCCTCAATTTCTATGTGACTTTCCTCTGGATATTAACATATGAAAGACTCTAAGAAGTTTTACATAAAGAAAGTGCTTACATTTTCTTAACCTGTCTTTGCTGAATATCTTTGACTGTAGAATTGTGTGTGTGTTCTCACATATGAGTGAGAGATAAATATTACCAAACCAGGGAGATATTTCTGTAAATGCTTTGCTAGAAAGTAGGGATCTTTTGTAGGTTCTTGAGCTAAAGAGTAACATAAAACATAAAGCATGGTTTTATGACACTAATCTGGCGGTGGTATGCAGAGCTACTTTGGGTGGGCTGGAGGTATGGGATGTTGCTAAGGCTGGAAGAAGGAAAGGGTACATAGGACGCTACCGAGTTAATGCAGGGTTGGCATGGAAGGTCCAAGGTTTTTAATAGTGGCAATTAATTTGAAAGGAATTAGTCAAAAATATTTCATTATGAAAATAATAGGATGTTAGATCTCAAATGCCCCTTAGTTATCAGCTAATTCAAAGTTTAACCTGATAAAAATATAATAGATTGTTACTAGCAGAACAGATGAAAGGAGAATACAAACAGCGGAGGAAAAGAAGAGGCCAAAGACGACTAGATTTTGAGTCTATAAAACCACAAAAATTATGGTACCATTATCATAAGTGGCAATACTGGGAAAGTGTGCTTTTTAATGAATCCATTCAGGACATGGTAAGTGTGAAGGATAGCTCATGATAGAAATAGGATATCCAACGGCCACTTAAAAGTTTGAAATTGGAGTCTGGACAAATAATATGAGCCTTAAGAAATATATTTATGATAACTGAAGCCATTAAAAGACATTCTTTTTTCACAGAAATAAAGATAAAATAAGATGAAGAAAAAATAAATAGCATAGCAAGCCCTCCTCATTTCTTCTAATCTCCCTCTTTCTATTTATAGATTGATGGTATAGCTAAATATTGCCAATAAAAAACAATCTAATAGTCATATTTAGCTTTTCATAATTATGAAAGATAATGACACTGCTTTTACGAAGTGGTAACTTCTTGAAATTGTGGAACCATCTGTTCTATTAAAATCACATCTTTCAAAACTATACTTACACAAATTTGACTGAAAACCCAAGATATGATGTGCATAACTAAAGGGGTACTTAAACTCAGATACTAGAATTGGAGCTCTACCTCCTATTTCCAGCTCTTAAATTTATACCTCATTTAAATGCTATTAAATTTGCATTAGTATATAGCCAGCATTCGGTGCCAGTCTCAGGCTCATTCTCTCTTTACACCTTACTCTCCAGTACTGCAGCAACATTTTTTTAGTTGCCTTCATGTGACAAATGGTGTCACAAATTTACTTGCTGTTGTGGAAATTAATATATTTGGTGGACAGAAATGGGACAGTAGATAGTCACTCTTATCAATCAGAGAAGAAAGAATGTAAGAAATTGAAAATACTGGCAGTTTCTAAAGTACGGTTTATATGATCTAGGGTTTGTTTCTTTAACACCATAGGTCCCAAATCTGCATCAGACATCAAAATATACAAATTCCACTATGCACACTCACAAAAAATAGATTCAAAATATCAGAAAGTAAGTTTATTAATTTACAAACTGTGCTATATAACCTTATGACTACTTTTGATTGCTAACATGGTCAATCATCCCTCCTCAGGAGAGAATATACGAAGATGCAATCTCTAATGAAAGTTGGTTTGGCAATTCAGTAAAATAGTCTCACCAGGCATTTTTTTTTTTTTTTTTTCGTAGAAACTAAATCTAAATGTATGAAAATACAAAGGCCCTGGAACAGCTGTGATAGTTTTTCTTGGCGTGCCTATTTGACTAGGTTAGAGTCCTCAATTATTCAATCAAATACTAATCTAGGTGTTTTTCTGAAGGTATTTTGTAAATGTAATTACTGCCCATCCTTTCTTACCTTTAAGTAAAGGAGTTTATCCTAGATACTCTGGGCAGGCCTATTCAATCAGTTGAAAGGCCTTAAAAGCAAAACTGGTTTCCCTGAAGAAGAAATTTTGCCATGGACAGCAGCTTCAACTCGTGCCTGAGTTTAAGCTTACCTTTCCTGGTAGCCTGCTTTTGGAATTGCCTAGCCAGCCCCTGGTTTATACAGATCACATATGCCCATACTTCATACTAAATCTCTTAATGTTTATCTTTTACTCGTTCTGCCCATCTGATTAAACCCTAACTGATAGAGAATCCAAGACAATTTTTAAAAAGAACAAAGTTGAAGGGCTTAGACTACTTGATTTTCAAATGCACTATAAAGTTACAGAAATCAAGACAGGTGGTATTGGCATACAGACAGGCATAAAGATCGATGGAACAGAATTGAGAGCTCAGAAATAAAATGTTTTTTCACGAAAGTGCCAAGGCAATTTAATAAGGGACATGATAGTGTTTTTAACAAACAATACTGAGACAATCGGATATACACATATAAAAAATGAGCTTAGACCCTTCCCTCACACCATGCATAAAAACTAAGTCAAAATGGATCACAGATCTTAATGTAGAACTAAAACTATAAAATGGGGAAAAAGTAGGACAAAATCTTGATGCCATTGGGTTTAGGCAGAGTTCTTAGACGTGACAGCAAAAGCACAATCCATAAAGAAAATGTAAACTGAATTTCATTAAAATTACAATCTTTTACATTTTAAAAGACTCTGAGAAAATGAAAAGACAACCACAAAACTAGGAGAAAATATTTGCAAATCACATACTTCATAAAGGTCTTGCATCCAGAATGTATAAAGACTCTTAAAACTCATAATAGGAACATAAAAACCCAATAAAAAAAACAGGCGAAATTTGTATAGACATTTCACACACACACACACAAAAAAAAGTATATAAAGAGCTAATAAGCACATGATAAAAGGTACTTAACATTATTAGACATGAAGGAAATGTATATAAAAATCACAACATACCAACTAAATACCTGCTAGATTGCCTATAATAAAATAAGCAGACAACAACAGGTGTTGGTGAAGATGTGGAGAAATCAAAACCCTCATATGTTGCTAAAAGGAATGTTAAATGGTACAGGCACATTGGAAAGCAGTTTGGCAGTTTCTTAAAACGTAAAACATAAATTGCCATATGTCCTAGCAATTTTACTCCGAAGAATCTACCCAAGAGAAATGAAAACATAGTCCACACAGGCAATATTCACCATAGCATTATTCATAATAGTGAAAAATTAAAAACAATCTAAATGTCCATTACCTGGTGAATGGGTGAACAAAATGTGGTAAATCATAAAATAGAATACTAATCAATCTAAAAAGAAATAAAATATTGATTCATGTACAACATTGATGACCTCAAAATCATATTAAGTTAAAGAAGCCAGGCCCAAAATATTAGATTTTGTATATATAAAATGATTTTGTATATGCAAAATGTCCAGAGAAGCAAATTTATAGAGATAGAAAGCAGATCAGTGATTTTCTGGGACTGAGGGTGGGAGTAGGATTGACTGTAACTGTTCCCCAATAAAGAACTGAAAAAAAAAAAAAGTAAAACAAATGTAGAAAAAAGTTAGATATGCTTGAATAATCCTATTACCATCATAACATTGTAAACATTCTAATACTGTTTGTACATCTGTTTGGCTTTAATATATTTACTGTAAAGATAGATTTTCCTATATAAATTCATTGGTCTAAATAAATTACTCTAAATATATGCTATATTTGGATCAGTTATAAAATAGGACATTCTGCTTTATGCCCAGCCTTTCATGAGGGTTTTTTATATTTTCCACTTTCTACCCAAAATACCATCGTTAACTATATAATTTTCCACCATATAGGAAAAACATCATTTAACCATTCCTGTCAGATATATCAGTTACTTACAGAAAACAGAAGTTTGGCTACTATAAATAAACACCTTATGTGTTTGTTTATTATTTCATTCTAACTTATCAAAATAAATTTAAGAAAAGGCTCTGAGGATATTTTTTCTAGCTAATTGACTTTTAAAGCATCATTTATTAACTGTTTTATCTTTTTCCACTCATTTAAATGCTATGTTTTTCTATAGTAAATATTAGGTTAAACCACATAAAATTGCTAATTTTATAGGTCAAAAACAGTTAAATATCACTTATTTAATATGGTTCAATCTAATTAATACATTACGACTATCTATCTTGCTCTTTTAATTTCTAATTTCTGCTTTATTATGACACTATGCTAATTACATGATAAATGGGTCTATTCATTTCTTCTTTTTCTTTCCCTTAATGAACTATTTTTTCTATGTTTTATTTCATAATTCTTGTTTTAGAAATATTATGTCAGATTCCCTAAAATGCTCCCCTTTTATTTTAACTAGAATTGTGATGCACCTTTAAGTCAATTTGGGGGAAAACAACATATTTACATATGTTTACATACACATAAAGAGTATTTCTCTTTATTTGTCTAAATACAATTTTATGGATTCTTCCCTTGTATCCCATATATTTCTTGTTGAGGTTATTTCCCAATTTTTGTAATATTTATTTCTAGTGTGAATGAGATAGTTTTTCATTATATTTTCTAATGATTTATTACCTGTATAATATAATGATAGCTAAGATTTTTAAATACATTCTACATGCTAGATACTACTCTAATCAGCTTTCATGAATTATCTAGTATAATCTTCAAAACATAAGTCTAATGCAGTTACTAGTGTTAGCTACCTTTCATAGATGAGGAAACTGAGGAATAGAGGTTAAATAATTTATCCATGATGTCATAGCGACTAAGAAAGTATTTGAATGTAATCAGTTTCATTATAAGGCCCTAATTTTAACATCATATCAAACCTTTTTATTATTATGCATTGATTTATATCCTGTTACATAATTGAACTCTTCTATTAGTTCTAATAGTATTTTAGGTGGGGGTTTTTTGTTTTGTTTGTTTAGCTTCTCTGGATATTTCAGTTGTATCTCTTACTATAGAACTAACCTTTCATTTGTTCCTGTCATCCTTTCTCCATTGAACAGAGAAGGTTCCTTTGTTTTTCCGGTATCATGGGTGTCTTTATTCTGAAGAATGAAAGAAAAATATAGCTCGATTTAAATCTTACTATGAAGTTCTTGTGTCAATTATTAGAGAGACACAAGTCAATCTATACTTTGAAATAATAAGTGTACACATTTCAGTTTATGTCACAGCGTTCCCTTACAAAATATTTTAATCTGAAATACATTGGTAATATCCTGAGCAAAAATTATTTGTTCATATGTATGTATTCACCAAAAGCATTTAAATTGACATGATTCCTAAAATGTCCATTGAATAAGCAAACATTTATTCAACTTTACTCACATAATTTCATGTATTAATTTACATATATTTAATAGTCAAAAAGCAAGAAAACTACCTACACACAAACATCTATGCATGATAAGTTAATTACAATAAAATTTTACTAACAGGTTTATAAATACCTATTTTTACAAAAACTCTAACAGCAAGTTTAATAAATAGTTCTGCATAACAATCAGAAGTACTATCTTAGCAATTTACTTTACAAAGTAGTTCAGATGGTGACAGGGGAGAAATTCAGCTTATGTGATTTTGATGTGTGACAAATTCAAGAATTGACAGAACCATGTAAATCATGTGTATTATCATGCCTCATCTGAATGTCTCTACAACATATACAAGTTGAAGGATTAAGTGTGAGAAGAGCTTTCAGAGCTGAGTCAGTGCTGGAGGCTGTCTTGACACTGATTAAGACACTGACAGAGTGCACAAAAAAACCATTTGTTGGCATGACATGTCAGATGGATGAAGAATCTGTCTTTGTCTATTGAGTTCAGTTTTCTTTCAAACTGACTTACAGATCAGCTGCAGTATTTTCACAGGCAAATAGTACATTGATTCTTAATATGGGCATTATGCAAAATACGTAGTAATGAAAACTTTTTAAAGAGGCTTTTCTATATAGCATTTGTAAGCACGATGAACAATTGTGCATTAATGTGAGCAGTGTTTCCTTCCATCTTCTACTTCTAAGAGCCACTTTTTAAAACAGCAGCTCCTATTAACAGGCTAATTCTCTTTCTACTCATGACTAAACTGTGTGGTGAGGTTTACTTTTGTTTGGCACTGAAAAATAAATGATGGAAAATTGGAGCTAACAATATGTTCTGATTATTCCTATGGTATACAATATTATCTGAATGTGACAAACCATGTTTTTCCCACTAGGGAGAATGAGTGAGAGAGAGAGAGATTCCTTGGGATTTATTGGCATGCATAGTACTGTTAAATAGCCATTTTATTATTCTACCTTGACATTGACATATTTTATTTCACTTTTAAGAATTCAGATTTTCATATGCAAAATCTTACCTAAATGTTGTGTTGACTATGAGAAATAAAAGTCATTTGGGGCAGTAGTTAAGACCATTGGGTCCTTCGGATATTGTCTTTCCCTTGTTACTATTCTAAATCATATGGTTTATTTTATATTTCTATCTAAGCCATTTAAAATAGTCTGTGTCCCACACTTACACATTTAAAAAGAGTAGTACCACAGAGCAAGCAGATCATGACTCTAGAAAACCAAATTATTCAGTTAAGGAAAGATACAAGATTATCTTTATTTGTTCCCACTATATTTCTAGCTGAAGACTAATGTTAATACAGAGAAGCACTATCCAACATGGCTGGCCTTCTCAGTATAAGAAAAATACATATTCCGAGGAGCCATTACATGAGTATCTGCTCAGTGGTGAATTGCTTATACCCATAGAAAATGTTTTTCTGAACGGCAAGGAAAACCAAAAGACCACAAACACTCAAGTCAGTCCTACTTGAGATGAAAGATAAGAACCCTAAGATGACTGGTCAGAGTTATGAACAAAATCTGTAATCAGAAAAGACAATAAAGCTAATAATGACTCAACATATGAAACTTGACTCTGTGGCCCAATTTGTGGCAAAATACAGAACAGGAATGTTGCAAATAATTTCAAAACATGTAATATTTAATTGTACATATACGAGCATAGTGGAATATAACCTGGGGAGGAAAAAAACATCTTTAGTTAATTGGTATTGTTATTCTCAGATTGTTGTGTATGTGTTATGGGACAAAAGACAAATAAGTAATTATGTTAGTGTCATTGAGAACCAAGGAAGTTTGGTTCTCAAGGCAAAGGAGAAACAGGATATAGGTGAAGATACTTAAAAACTCTATAGTCCTAAATTTGAATTACAAGTAATCATGATGTATTTTAAAAATAAAATGTCTACTAAAAAATCCTAGAAACAATAATCCAATAAAATCCCTAAATACTCATGGTGGTCTCCAAAGTTATTTTTCTCTAAAAGACTACAGGATCCTTGGGGGGAAATGGCAGGTTCCATATCTTGGGCAGGATACACAGAGGGTGCCAAAAGAATGTATAAACATTTTAAGAAAGGAAAAACTATTAAAATTGTAATACTCAATATATACCATAACAAAAGATAAATACAAGTCAGGTAAATACATTTTTTTGGCACCCCCAGTATACAAGATGAACATGAAAAAGTTTGTCACAACAAAGCAAGGAAACAAAGACTACTAGGGTAATAATAAAATAACTTGGAATTCTGCTTGATGTTTTCAGTGGCCCCAAACTGGAACAGTTCAGCATTAGTAAGTATGGAAGTGACAATGGACTGAAATACATCTAAAATATTTAAATCAATGTGGTCATAACAACACTTTTAAAAAACCCTGCAAATTATCACTGGCCTCTTGAGGATGCCAAGAAAACAACTTTTTTAAAACTAACAAATCAAAATTTATTCTGCTTTTTCTATGCAATTGCACCTCAAGGTTACAAAACAGTTGATGAGGGGAATTTTCTCTTTATTAAAATAGTTTAGCTAATAATTAAAGAAAAAATATAGCTAAAACATGACCATTTTCATAAAAATATGGATTAGGCCAGAGATCAGCAAACATTTTCTATAAAGGGTCCGATGGTAAACACTTTAAGCTTTTGAGGTCCATATGGTCTCTGTTGCAACTCTGCTGTAACAGCATGAAAGATGCCATAAACAATACATTAGTGAATGAATATGTCTGTTTCAATACAGCTTTATTCATAAAAATAGGCTGCAGGACATTTTGGGCCATGGACCATAGTTTGTTGCCCTCTGATATAAACAATGATCATCAATGACTGCTAACATTATAGAAAGAGATAATAAGATAGTTCAGATATCTACGGGATATGCCTCCTGGTAAAAGTATGTAACAATACATAATACAATATATGATGTATTCACACACACACACACACACACACACACACAATGAACCTACATCTGATCAAGGCTCTAGACCTAAATGTCAGAGAACATAGGAACCAGTTGCAATAAAAAGGGCAGTAACTTTTAAGATACACTTTCAAACAGGTGTAATGTATATATATACACATACATATATGTATATGAACATATATACATACATACACGTAATGAGACAGGTAGGGAATTTGAGAATTAATTGACTTTATGACAATGTTAATATATTTTTTGTAATTATTAAGTGGAATTTGATGTTGTGGTTACACTTTCAAAAAGTATCCTTTTATACTGAATTTTTACTTGTAATCACATACTCTCTGAGATTTGCTTTAAAATAATCTAGAAAAGGAAATGGAGAGTGTATGGGGTACAAAACATAATTGGACAGGAATTAGTAATTATTAAAGCCGAATGAGGAGTCCATTGGGGTTTGCTATACTATTTTATCTATTTTTCTATATGTATGAAATCTTCCATAATAAAAAGTTGTTAAAAAGCTAAGTAGAAGAATAAGCTTTGTGGTTTATAAATTCCATGTCCTTATCTGAAAGACTTTTTGGTATTTCCTATATTTTCTTTCAGGTTTCCACCTTTCTTTGGCATTCCTTTGTAGTCATCCGTTGCAAATTCATATTCCTTGCCTTTCACTATTCCCTTGATTTTCAAGGCCATGTAGATTTCATTTCATCTAAAGAAAAAGTCAACCTCTTAAAATTGAGGTTATTCCTCATAGTTCTTGACATAGCATGTTCGTTGACACTGCAAAATAACTCTAATTTATTCTAAGAAAGTAATGTCTTGAATCCAAATCTCAATTTTTGAACCCAAACTAGAATTCCTTCTAGTTCAAGATGGAGAACACATTAACCCCATTGGGGTTAGGTTGACAATTTATATGTACTATAATAGCATTGCAGATTATTAGAAAGGAATAAGTTTTATCATATCAAGAGTAGGATATACTCATTTTTATTGTGCTTATTGATTTATGTCATTTTATAAGCTTTAATCAATGAAAGTGGAAGTGTAGTTATAGGACCTTTCTGAACTTAATACACAATGTAACAAGGAGAAACTCCCAGAAACAAAGAAGCAATAAAACTGTGTTTTAGATTTTATAGAAATGTTAAAATCTTACAAATTACACTTTTATCCATTATACAGTTTATCCAGCAACTACTCACGTATAATTGGAAGCATTTGAATTTATATTTTATGATATGCAATATTTGATTTGATGATTTCTCTCTAATTTCATTTAAATTATTCATACAAAAGCATCACATATCTTTTTAAAAGTTAACACTTTTTTTGCTCAATTTCCATAAATACTTGCTATTGGTTTATGTAAATACTGTGACAATTATTACTGTAGTCACAACAACTATCCTTTATTAAGTCTTAACCATGTTGCAGGCATTTTGTATACATTCATTAAATTTTTAATATTCAACACAATGCTGGAATGATGTCCTAAATCCCATTGCGTATTAGAAATCTACGGCTTACAGAAGGCAATTAATATTCTTGAGTTTTTAGTCTTAAATGAAGAGCTAGGTTTCAAGTTTAAATTTAGGTCTCTAGAGCCCATATTCTTTCCAACATAAAACACCATATAAAATTAACTAAAGCTATGTGTCAGAAATGTATTATTATTGAGACACCACCTCTCCAGGCTAATGTCAAATGTTCTTTACTCTGAGTGAATATCATGCACTTACATATTACTGGCAAACAAAGTGCACAGGATAGAGAGATAGAAATGATACCAACTCTCTGGAATGTGCATTCCACTTAAAATGTTAAGATGATATTCTCAGTAAAAAAAGGATCAGTTTGAGGTGACCTGGTATATGATTTCAAAATACACAAAGGCTAAATTGATCTGATTCCAGAAAATATAACATGTGAGAAAAATAAAGTCAAGAAGAATAGTGTATCATCTAAATATTAGAAAGAAATATATTACAAATTGATTTTGTTTACCATGAGGTTAACACTTTTTATTTTACATAAGTGCCTCTGAAGACTGTTTTCTTAGAGTGTTATGTCTTTAACATTACGGTATGTAGATTCACCCACATAAATAGTCTTCAAAATACATCTGGATGATTTTATTCCCTTATTTATAGTGATATTAACTGAAAGAAAAGATCCTGGGATTGAAATGTTGTCCAGGAATTAAAATTTGGATCTCATTTTCCTTCTCTAAAAAAATAAAATAAAATAAAATAATAAAAATAAATGGTTGTAGTGAGTTCTGCCAATTCTCTTGAAAAATCACAAATTTTCCATAATCACAATTCAGATGAATTGCAACTCTCCAGGCAAACCTACACATTTCACAACCATTAATTCTGTAAATTGGTCATGCAGCTGTTCTAGGTGCAGGGCTAGATGTTATGCTCTTACATTCTCTACTCAATTCATAACTGAATGTGAACCTCTTCATTTCTTTGTAGATGCCGTGGTCTCTCTAGCGTCCAGGTAAAATAAGCTATTCTCTTCCAGAAATTCACTTCTAACCCTCCTCCCTGGGCTAATTCCTCCCTTCCTTCAGGGCTCCATTTAGACACACTTCCGGAAGCTTTTGCAAACTTCTTGCCTTTGTAGCACATAGAGGAATTTCTATTTGAAAGCATAAATCTATTCTAACACCTTCCTGTTGGGTCTTCATTTTGGTCTTTGCCTCCTTCTCTATCCTCCAGGGCATGGGACTAAATGTTTCTACTCTATGAGTTTGAGGAAACAAAATCCCAGCTACTTATCAACAAACAAAACGAGGAGGAGTTGTTGGTTTTCCATGGGGGAAAAGTGATTGTTAAAACAGGAAAACAATACATTAGAAAAATATGTGGTTGCAGCTGCAGGCTAAGAAGATAGCGAAAAATCACTGTGAACACTCTTTCTTCCCTCACCATTGGACAGTACAGTGAAACTGACAATCTCTAAAGTGCAACCAAGGAAAGGGAAACGAGAGGCTTCTCCTTTGCTTTTAATGTGACACCTGCATTGACAACCCCAGTTCCAGCTTACCCAACCCGTGTATGTGAGGTAGCTGATTTTATTTTTTTCTGCAGAACTTTAAAACTTTCATTCAAAATAGCTCTTGGCTGTTACCCACTGGGCATCAACATGTAATACAATTGCTATACCAATTACTAGTGACGAAGATGATGAAGTCAGCTATTTGCATGACTTCAAGTAGTTGGAAATATGGTAGTAGCTGCTGCAATTACATCCCATGGTAGAACCCTGCTAGTAGGAAGTTTCTAATGAGGTGAATGAAGGCATAGATCATTGAAAAGTTGGAAAAGTCTGGAAATGATAAATATTTGTTTGCTTTATTTAATGAGGATACCATCTCATTATTGCCATTTCACTAGTTACAAAGGCCTACTTACTAGGGAAAAATAGCTCCATGGATATGCCATCTTAGAAAATGGCAAAGGAAAATCTTGTTTTTGTGTTCAAACATGTGTGCTTCTGGAACATGCCCAGAATAACACTAGACATCCAAAGTTAAATGAGATACACCCTCTGTATGCTCCCATAGCATCCTGTACCTCTACCATCACAGCACTTATCACACTGCATTGACTTGCTAATTTTAACTCTGTGAAGGCAGAACCATATTATTGTTCATTTTTGTGTCTGCAGTACCTAAAAGAGCCCAAGATGAAGTAAGTACTCAATAAATATTAAACAAGTGAATGTTGTATCAATAACAAAAGACAAAATGGATTATGGGTAACCTTTTTACCACTCTTAACATACTCATATAGACTTTTTATGTATATTTGTTTATCCCAAATACCATTAATGCAATCAAAAGCATAGCAATTTAATAATTGTATGACTCCTGCTCTAATGATAAAGTGAAAACCCAGTTCTTACTGCTCTGTTTAGCCATCAACAAAAAACACAGCAAGATAATAGAAATCCAAAAACACTTTACAGGCTACTCAACAATACATTTCTGTGCTTTTAGGTGGTTGAAAACAGCAGCATATAGATACTTCTTCAATTAATTTTAAATGAAAAGACAATCTCATCAGAGAATTCCATAGCAGAGACCCTAGTCAGAATGCCCTGGCACCAAGTATCTCAAGATTAAATCAAGGGCAGATTACATAACCTGCTGAGTCATCCCTCAGTGACAAACCCATCATACAACAATTTTCTTCCCAAAGGCTTTTTGAATAGAATGTTGCTATACGGAGTCCAATTATAGAAGTAAAAATTGAAAGGTCATTTTGTCCTTTCTGAAATGACCTGAAAGTTTCCTCTTTGCACTACAGCATATAGTATATTTTCCAGTTTATTTTTATTTATTTATTTATTTTTTTAATATTATAGGTTTTGGTCAAATTTCTACTGCAACTAATTTCCATGAATTTGGCTTTCCATTTCTCTCAGAATAAGTCAAAGAACTTAATGCTTTAGATCCCCCATGACCTGCCCTCCACCACCACCCCCAACAATAACATCAATAAGCCCTCCTCTACTGTACACCTTGACCACCTTTTCCAGTCTCGTCATTCTTTGTACAGCCAGGGACGCTCCCACCTCAAAGCTTTTGCCCTCTGTCTGGAGCACTCTTCTCTCAGGTAGCCACATGGATCATCACACTTGCCAATTTCACATTTTTGTTCAAATGTCATCTTTCAGTGAGGTCTTCCTTCCCTACCTATATTGGAACTGTCAACCAATAAAGATCCGAGCCTGTGAAATAATGTAAAAGTTTATTTGGAGTCTTCAAGGATTTAAATCCTAGAGACCCAGATGCAGGTAGAAACTCAAAACTGCTCGGGAGAGAGCAAAGAAAGACAGGGTTTATAAAGGCCAAAACCACAAAATGTAATTATTTCATGCAAATGAAGTCTTGCTAGCTAGGTTAACAGGGATTGATTACTTCTCATCTGTAAATGAGGGGACAAAAACTATAAGGAGGAAGGGTAAAGTTCATATGTGTCCATACAAAAGTTGTTCCAAGATGTTTATGGCTCAGCCTTCAGCTGAATTTAGCAACAGATTTAGCAACTTAATAGCAGTTCAAAGAACTGAGGCACAAGATGTGCACAGGCCTCACTTCCTGAATAGCCTCCTGGATTTATTTTAAGTGATTCTCTTAGCAATGCTTATTCCATTTTCTTTTTTCCATTATCAGAACCCTTGCCCCATCTCCCCTCATCTTCCTTATTTAGATAGTACATACCGCTTCTATAGTACATACCACTTTCTACTGTAGTATATAAATTACTCTTTGTTATTTTTAGTGTGAGTTTCTCCCCATCAGTGTATAAGCTTCAGGAAGGAAGATCATTTTTTTCTCTCGCTTTAGGACCTAGAACAGTTAGTACCTGGTATATGTCAGGAAATATTCATTGAACAAATAAATGCAATAGATGTATATGAAAAAAAAAAAATAGTGTGTAGCTCTCCAAAGAGCTTAAAGAAGATGAATAAATTATTGAAATACTTAATTCAAAAGAGCAGACATTTATGTGCAGCTTGATTAGAACAATGTAAAAAGAAATCTTAAAAGCAACCAAACAAAATTCCATACATGGTGATTTAAAAAACAAAGAAAAATAGAAGATTATATACACGACAATAAAACCCACAGAAATTGACCTAGTATGGTGGCACTATAAGTGTTTCCCTTCCTTTTAATTTTCTGCGATGTCTAAAATTTTAAAGAAACATTACTAAAGCATTTGAAAAAGAAAAAAAAAAAACTAAACATAAAATAGCTTCTAAAAAATTCTCTTTGAAGAAACAGAGATTTTTTTTTTAATAGTTTCTATGACAAATCCCCAAAGAGAATCTAAATTTAGGAAAATTTCTTTTTATCTTTCTTGAGAATTTTCTGTTCAGTTAGGTGGAATTGAGTCTTTTAAGTTCAGAGTTCTCTGAAAACCTGGGTAGAAAACACAAGCATCTTCAAGTACTTACCTTAGTCCTAAACCTAGGTGGTATTATTTGGTTCTCTTCTGCTAAATTTAATAGGAAGACTTAATTAGACAGAAAGGTTATTTTAACGACATTTAGTTGTAGCGAAACCCTACTGTTTTCAGGAAAGGTAGCTTTTAAACTAAACAGAAACAATTCTGTTACCCATAATATCAAACTACCTCCTATAAAACCAATTGCTGCCCAATTTAATATTGGAACAATACCAGTATGACAATAAACAATTGCTTTGGACATCAATCACTGTTAAGTGTTGCTGGATTTTAGCAAATGTATCACTATTTATCACAAGCATTTTACAATTTCCATTCTCCCCACCCCGCCCCTTTCCAACTGCAATCCTACAGAGGTACCCATTTGAACTCAATGAATCCTTTATTTATTTTGGTTATCTATTTGATTCACATACATTAACTCACTCCTTTTTGTCTTTTCCCCAATATGTGCTATTTAAGTTCTGATGAATCTTATATTGGTTAAATATCTAAATTTAACTAAAAGGTTTTAACCTTTATTTCTTTTCCATATACTTTCAGAGATACCAGTGCAATTTTATGAAAAATTCCAAGATATTCATTATTTTAAATTTTTTTCCCAGATGACAAAATAAGCTTGCTTGAATTCTCTCCCATTTTCTTTCTATTATACTCATACTTGAATTTTATTTATTTTTTTAAAAATTAAGATTTATTGGGGTGACAATTGTTAGTAAAGTTATGTATGTTCCAGGTGTACAATTCTGTAATACATTATCTATATATCACATTGTGTGTTCACCACCCAGAGACAGTTCTCTTTCCATCACCATATATTTGATCCCTTTTACCCCATCTACCATCTACCACCCCCCCCCCCCCTTTCCCTTTGGTAACCACTAAACTATTGTCTGTGTCTGAATTTTTGTTTCTTCATTTGTTGGTCTTGTTCCTTTGTTGTTTTCAGTTTTATATACTACATGTCAGTGAAATCATATGGTTCTCAACTTTTTCTATCTGACATTTCACTTAACATAATAATCTCAAGATCCATCCATGTTGTCACAAATGGTATTATTTCATTTTTTCTTATGGCAGAATAGTATGCCATTAGTATTCCATATATATGTGTGTGTATATATACATCTTCTTCATCCAATCATCTATCAAAGAACATTTTGGTTGTTTCCATGTCTTGACATCATAAATAAAGCTGCAATGAACATCGGAGCACATATATCTTTACAGGCAAATGTTTTCAGATTTTTTTGGTAGATACCCAGGAGAGGGATTGCTGGGTCATATGGTAATTCTATTCTTAATTTTTTGAGGAACCTCCAAACTGCCTTCTACAGTGGCTGCACCAATCTGCATTCCCACCAACAGTTTATTTTCTTTTTAAAGAATATAGTTGTTTTAAAGTAATCAGTTAATTAAGCTTATTAATAAGATTTTTCAATTTCTGTAATGACCCCTATTTTTTTGATCATCATTCCTTGTCTCTCTCTGTATTTGTCTTGTGAAACACAGCCCAGAGTAATTTTTTCTGGGAAAGTGTTTTGCTGATTAGCTTTTGTATATTTGAAAATGTACTTATTTTGTCTTCGCTCTTGAATAATAGTGTGGCTTGGAATAATTTCCACCAATAATAGTTATTGATTTCTAGGAGTAACAACATTTCAAAGATATTATTATTCCTTTGTTTTTTTGACAACCATTTTTGCTGGAAATAAGGTTACATTTTTTTGTAATTTTTCACCTTTCTGGTAGATGGTAAAATTTTGTTTTCATAATAGATGCTTTGCAGTTTTATCACAACATGTCTACATGGAGATTTATATTTGTCTTGCTCAGGACTTATGTACATTATATTTTTTACAGTTCTTTATAAAACTTAACCATATTATCTGCAGTATTTCTTCCTAGAGATTTGTTCTATCCACTTCTTCTGGATTTACTGTAGAACATACCTTGGATCTTCTCAATCTGTTCCCATGTTTGTTTTATTAACTTATCTTTAATATTGTTTTAAACTTTTAGTTACTCTGTATTACAATGTGAGTGAAATCCATGGAGCTATCTTCTGAATCTGGAATTCTTTCTTTATCTTTATCCATCTAGATATTATTTCCATCTCTTGAGGTTTTTAATCCTCAATTTTTAAATTAATTTCCAGCATTTCTAATTGGTTCTTTTTTTATCTATTATTGGTTTTTATTTTTTAATTAATTGTTTTAATTCATTGTTGTTTTTGTTTCAGACTTTCTTAGGGTTTTTTATTTTTTATTTTAGTAGATATCGTTCAATCTTTTTTCTTTGAGATTCTAAATATAGTTCTATTCGTAATTTTTTGAGGAACCTTCACACTGCCTTCCATAACGGCTGCACCAGTCTGCATTCCCACCAACAGTGTATGAGGGTTCCTTTTTCTCCACAACCTCTCCAATACTTGTTACTATTTGTCTTGTTGATGATAGCCATTCTGACTGGGGTGAGGTGATATCTCATTGTGGTTTTTATTTGCATTTCTCTGATGATTAGTGATCCACAAAAGACCCCAATAGCCAAAGCAATCTTAAGAAAAAAGAACAATAGAGGAGGTATCACTCTCCCTGACTTTAGCTTGTACTACAGGGCTACAATAATCAAAATAGCATGATATTGGCAGAAAAACAGACACGTAGACCAATGGAATAGAATTGAGAACCCAGAAATAAAACCACATAAATATGGACAGATAATTTTTGACAAAGAAGCAAAAAACATACAATGGAGAAAAGACAGCCTCTTCAATAAATGGTGCTGGGAGAATTGGATAGCCACATGCAAAAGAATGAAACTGGACTGCTATCTGTCACCATGTACCAAAATGAATTCAAATGGATCAAAGACTTAAGCATAAGACCTGACACAATAAACTGCACAGAAGAAAACATAGGAACTAAACTTATGGACCTTGGGTTCAAAGAGCATTTTATGAATTTGACTCCAAAGGCAAGGGAAGTAAAAGCTGAAATAAACGAATGGGACTATATGAAACTTAAAAGCTTCTGCACAGCAAAAGAAACCATCGACAAAATAAAGAGGCAACCAGCTGAATGGGAGAAGATTTTTGCAACAGTGCCTCCGATAAGGGGCTAATATCCAAAATATACAAGGAACTCATGAAACTCAACAACAAAAAAACAAACAACTCAATTGAAAAATGGGCAGACGACCTGAAGAGACATTTCTCCAAAGAGGACATACAAATGGCAAATAGACATATGAAAAAATGCTCAACATCACTAATCATCAGAGAAATGCAAATAAAAACACCACAAATTTATGTTATACTTCTGGAGGTCAGAAGTCCAACATGGGTCTTACTGAGCTAAAATTAAGGTGTTAACAGGTCTGTGTCCCACCAGGATGTTCTAATGGAGAATTTAGTTTCCTGACTCTTCTAAGGGCCACCTGAATTCCTTGGCCCTTCCATTCTTTTTCAAAAGCCAGCAGAGTAGCATCTTCAAATCTCTCCCTCTGACTCTAACTCTCCTGCTTCCCTCTTATAAGCAAATCCCTCTCGTGATTACATTACAACCATGGGATAATCCAGGATAAGCTTCCTGTTGCAATATTCTTAATTTAATCACATTTGAAAATTACATTTTGCCATGTAAGGTAACATATTCATAGATTCTGGGGTATAGAACATGAACAACTTTGGGAGGAGTACATTATTCTCCCTATCAGAGTTCAGAATAGGAGCTGTTGTAGCAACTTGATGATTAGATCACTTTTCACCCCTGAAGTCCAGGGAGAGTAGACATTTTTTAGAGGGGTCTAGGAAGCAGATCATGGAATCCTATTGCCAAGAATTGCTCTATAGTTTCAATAGAAAGAAATAATTCAAAACATGAACTGATACTGCTGTGGTGTGAAGTGTGATGCATCACTTTCAATAACATCATTTTGTTCCCCACTTTCTCAGATGAAAATCTTAGCTCCTCCCTCTACCTTTTCTCTCAGTTTCCATATCCTACCTTCTATCTATTACTCTTGCCTTTTTGCCTTGTTAATAGTGTTAACATTTACATTCTGTTCTACAACCAAAAGCTGTCTTCTGAACTCTGGTCATGGATTAACTCTACAAATTGGAAAACACCATAAAGCATAACATTATTACGGTTGTGTAAAGATTTTTTACTGCTGAGACAATTAGTATGCTAGAAATACAATCTTTTCTCTCTTGCTCAATGTTATGATCTCTGGATGACTTCATGGAAAATGTTCCGAACTTCAACAAGAATACCAACAAAAATGGATTCTTTTTTCTTATGGATTTAAATTATCATATTTTCAGTTGTCTCATATTTTGGTCACAATTTTCTTGAAAATAATTTTCTTCCTAGAGCTTATTTCCTTCTTTAAAAAATACTGTTTGGTTTTTTTTTTTTTTTTTTTTTTTTTTTTTGTAGCCATAGTTTTTTCAGGTTTTTAGTAAAACCATCTAAATTATTGATTCTCCCCCTTTTTCCTATGAAACCTCTTCTCAAAGAATTCTATCCTCCGGTTCCAATCTTGATTGATTGTTAGTGGGATTGTATATAATTGTCAATCTCAAACCTCCTTTCTCTGCTGAACTGAGTTAAAATACATACTCCTGGATTGATCCGGTCTCTTCCCTATTTTTAAAAGACACCTTTATTTTGCTGCAGTATATATTTAAGTAACATTCTTTGGAAGGGATGCAAGTGAAGTAAACTTTCTGAATTCTTGCATGTATGAAAGTGTCTTTGTGTTGTTCTCATGTAATAAAAAGCTTAATTGGTTATACAACTGTATATTACATAGATATAGATATAGATGATATAGATATAGATATAGATATAGATGATATAGATATAGATATAGATATAGATACGTATGTATATTTAGAACTATGAGCATGTAGGTATTCTAGAATCTACTTGGATAATTCATGTTCCTTCTGTGTTTTCCTCCTGGAAGATTTTAGGATCTTCTATTTATTTCTTAAAATTTCAACGTTATATGTTCATACGTGGATTGGATTTTTAAAATTAATTCCACTGGACAATCAGTTACTTTTAATCAGGAAACTTACCCTTTACCAGCTTTGGAACAGTCTCCTCTTTTTTTTTTCCTTTGATAATATCCCTCTTTCTACTTTGACTGTTCTGTTTTTTGGAGGTGTTTTTTCTGCACACTTATTAGTGGAATGCTGAACCTCCTGGGCTGCTGTCTTCTTTCTTATTCATTTTCTATAATTTTTGCCTTTCTGTTTTTCTTTGGAAATATCTTTGTGTTTATCTTCACATATTTCAATTTTTAAAATAAATTGCTAATCATTACATCTTTATTTTTATTCTCTAATTATCTCCCTTTTGTTATGTCTTGGGTTTTGTACTTGTTTCATGGATGCCATATTTTTTCAAATTTCTTTGAGAATGTTACATGTGCTATTCAAGATCCCAGTTTGTGATACGTATGGATCTTGCATCACAGTGTAAATAAGAGCTCTTCTGTCATCATAGAGATGGTTTACAATGAAAAACCAAAAGCAAACAAACAAACAAAAAAATAGAGAAAACAAGACACTAACTCATGAGTGTGCTTAATGCCACAGCTGGGTTAGATTCTGGCACAAGCTTTTCACCTCTCTAGGACTAGTAGCAAATAGTTGGGTATTGGCAGCTAGGGTGTGGAGCACATTATGAGTAGTGCTGCATCGGTGTATTTTAAACCCCTTCTTGTTGCCTGAATAATCTCTTTCCTCCTGTATCCGTTTTTCTGTTTATCTCACACTCTCCCTTTGATGTTATCAGTATGCATCTTCCTAGTGATGTTTCACATGTAAGATTGAAGAAATTGGTAGCTACTGTGGGTTACCTGTGTCATAAGGTCCATAGGATTGTTTTTCCATAAATCTTACATCAGAGTGAGAATTCCAATTAGGAGATCCATATGATAGCGGGTAGGGCAGGCTATCTCAGATAGACCCGATTTTTTTAGGAATCTCTTGAGTTCAGGAATGAGAAGATCTTCAGTGCCTCCAAAAACTTTCTTGTCAACAGACATTTTAGGCCACGTCTTTAGAGAAGACCTATCTGTTTTCTACTTGCAGGTAATTTTGGCAACCTATAGAGCTTCAGCTGCATTTGGCCTTGATAAAAATTTTAAATTTATTCCTCTGCTTTCATCCCTGAATCTCAAACTAGCTTTCCCCATCGGGTGCTACTTCTGGGTCCAGGGTTTCCCAATAATTTCACTGAGAGAAAACTGGCTTCAAACTTCTCTGGAGCTCTGTTATAGTGTGCTCGAGGCTACAGCTTCCCTATTTTATCCATTCACCCAAGCTCACCTGTTTTTCAGAAATTTGTTGAAATCTCTTATTTATTTCTGAGTCACCGTTCAAAATTTCTTCTCCATTAAGAGATTATTTCTTTTTATACTTCTGTGCATTTATTCAGACAGGAGGCGGTCCTGAGACACATGCATGTCTACTTAGGGTTATTCTACACTGAAAATTTATTAATGTGACTTAAAGCCAATAATGAAACAAATCAAACATGAAAAACAACCTACGTGACTATTTAATATGTGACTGCATTGATCAATAATATCTCTAAATTAATAAAAATGTAATCTTTTATTTGGGGAAAGGTAAAACTGACCATACATAAGAATAACTTGGTGTTTTTTTCAGCGGTGATGATGATTATGTAAAAAATCTACCTGAGCTCTCTTGCTTGTCTTCCTTCTGACCAGAGGCACTGATTTTCTGAGTCAGCTGGAGGATGTCTTATCACAAAAGAGGCAAAATGATGTATCAGACCATGGGGGAAGGAACTGTTTACTTTGTTGTCACTGCCTTCAGAGCTCACTATTGAACTAGGCAGTGACAAATTAAGCATAACTAGATTAAGTAAGAGAATTTGTCTTGTTTTTCATGCTACCTATTCTCTGTATTAGAGTCTATTTTCAAGCACATTTAACATAATTGTAAGGAACAGTGGATTTTGAGTAAAGCAGATTTGTGTTTAAATCCCTCCAGTAGATACCATAGGTATAATCTTGGATGGATTATATAACATCTCTGAGTGTCAGTTTTCTCACCTGACATGTGAAATGTATATAGAACCCATTTCACAGGGTTCTTGGAAGGAGTTATTCATAGTACATTTTACATAGTATGCCATCAAAACTGTTCAATATTTTAATAAGAAAATATTTTCAGTATTTCAAAAGTGGTCAGTAAGTGAAATGGAATAAAATGGCACTATTCCCTTTACATATCTAGAGTTAAGGATTCTGTTCAAATGCATATGTCCTTCCCAGAATCAGATTTGTTTTTATACACACACACACACACACACACACACACACACACACACACAGTTTATAAACTGCTTACAAAGTAACTTGGCTTTCAACGGTTTGCAATATATTATTTTTTTCAAAATTTATGAAAAGCAAATTTTGAAAGAATGTGAAGCTATGGTCCTCTTTGAAAATACAGGGGACAACACATTCTTTGATTTGCACAGAGTAGTTAGGATGGAAAAAAGACAAATTTTCTCCCTTAATCCAGTTATATTTAATTTGTTGCTGGCTAGTTCAACAGTGAGCTCAAATAGTGACAACAAAGTAAATAGTTCTGTATTTTATATATAACATTGCATTTTCAGATAATTTGTGAGCTCAGTTTCATAACACATATGCAATGGAGCTTATAAATTATTTAAAACACAGCATGACAAACGTAGGGAGCTGATTCCATTCATTATAACTCCCTAAAAGAAAAGTAGGCATTTCCAAACTTGTAGGTATCTGACAAAGCAAGAATCCCTACCTCAGACTATACACACCCAGCTATCTTAACTTTCCCTTTCCCTACTTTGTTGAGAGGAAACCTACTGTCTAGGTGGGGAATGTGTCTACACCACACATCTCTTCCTTTCAGGAGACTGGACATGCAACCTCCTCATCTTTCCCTCTCAGAGACCACTTATAACTTATCAATTTTCCCTCAGGAAACCTTTGGCAGTTGTCATCACTGCCACCAATGTTTCCTTTCCCTCCAAAACACAATGCTCACCTTCTACCTCTTCTATCTCCTACAGTTACCTCAGAATAATCCCAGGCTCCTTTAGCAATTCCTCCCATATGTGAATACAGAGGGGAACAATGGCCTCAGTTATGGCTCATAAGCTCTCATGATACACCTATAATATAGAGCAAAGGAGTGTCTCCAATCATGAAGTGAAATTAGTCACAATCACAAGCCAGCACTGGTCACCACTAGAGCTCTAGAGTTCGAGTGAGCCCAGGAGTCCCCTTCAGAATTTCCACAACAGTCTCCACCTACATCCTCATCCTTGTCTAATTAAACCTGCTTTTCTCAAGCACCAGCATTTCCAAAACAGTCCTTTTCAATTTTATTATTTTCCTGTGTTGTTTGATTATTAGTATGAAAACACCCATAATTTTTGTTTTCTCTAAAAATGTAAAACAATGTTTCAACAACAATGTGCCTCGGGGAGGGGAGGGGCTAAGAGAGGTTGGCCTGAGTTCCAAATCATCATTATGAAACTGTTGCTGCAGGAAAATGCATTCTGAGTTCCACACAAGTGACTTACAAATGAACTTTCAGAATATAACCCATACCAAATGAAGAGACTGTCTATATGCATTGTTTGAAAACCACTGCAGCTCCATTCTATTAAGCATCAAAAAGCCTGCAACTTCACATGGAAATAAATCAAATTGTTCTCCAGCCTAAAACAATTTTGCAGTAGGTATCTGCTCAACTTTGGGAGTTTGTTTATTTTCCTTCGCCTGGCATAAATTGCTATTCAAACTGGTCACCTAAACCTGAAAACCAAATAAATACTAATAAAAATAGTGAGAAGCCACACAGAGAATATAAAAACAGCCAACTTTAGGAAGGTCTATAATGAAAAATAAACATATATATGAAACATTCTTATAATTATGAAATGTCTGACAAAATTTTAAAAAATCAGAAAATGAAAGCAGTCCTAAGAAATTAGAAAAACTTGTACTGACCATAAGTAAGACATTGTTTCTTATTAATAAAGGTTTCTTAAAAGAAACCTGTGACAGTAACCGTTAATGACATGTTTCTTGTTTTCCAAGCCAGGATTCAGAAGCACAAAGACTTTTTTTTTAAAGGTGAAAAGTATTTTTTTTTTTTTTCAGTGTTTTGCCACTAATATAAGCACACCTATTTTACCAACTGATTAAATCACAGTAGCAATACCTATCTGAAACATTTTGGATTCATTCTGATCCAGAAAAAAAAAAATCTGGGAACCATTATTATTTATAACTTGAGCATCATGTTGGAAAATGTCACTTGAAACTTGCTTGAATTATATTTCCTATGTGAAAATGAAACGGCCACATGAGTTACTCTAAATCTATGTGGTGTGTGTCTATGTCAGCTCTCACAGAGATAGGAAAAATTTGTTTCCTTCTCTTTCCATATGTAAAAAGCAGTAACCTTGCTGATTTTTTTTCTTTTTTTATCCTGGAAGAAATGACATCCTCCACCCACCCCAAATACACACACATAAAATTATGTTGCTGGCCTCAAAGGTCAATGAACACACCGATGCAGAAAGGCATGGATGACTACAGGGAACTGGCTCTTTCTTACCATAAGAAGGGCTTGCATATTTTGGCAGGAGAAATTTGCACAAGAGCATATTCTTCTGCAGGTAATAGTAAGCAAATTCCTTAGGTTCAAAGGGGGAATTCAGGGAAAATACAGACGAACAGAACAACGCTGTCTAGCAAGGCTTACCTGGCAGTGCTGGTAGTGCTGTTTGTGTTTGGTGTCAGACCTACACAATTGCTTGTGCCACCTGCCTGCTCCTCAAACACTTCCACTGGAGATAAGCTTCCTTGGCTTCAGGTGAGAATCCTGCAGTGGCTGGTAGATACAATGTGGTGAGGTGTCACCGGATGTGGGAGAGATAAATGTCAGTTTGATTGTGACAGAGGGAGGATGTCAGTGGAGAACTTTGTCACTTTCAAGCGTATTGATGAAGACGGAGTTGAGAAAGTAAAAAACTTTCTTTTTGCCTCATGGAATGGGGTTCCTTACGAAATGGGCTTCCATTTATGATGATGGTGTTGTTTTAAATCTGTCTAAATATGAATGAACAGGAAGGCCCAAGTTCCATTTCGTTTTTAAAATGGTTTTTTGTACAGTGTTTTTTTAAAATTAAAAATTTTGGGGGGTGACAATGGTTAGTAACATTACGTAGGTTTCAAGTGTACAATTCTGTAACACATCATCTATATATCACATTGTGTGTTCACCACCCAGAGTCAGTTCTCCTTCCATCACCATATACAGTTTTAAGTTGTACATACTATTTGGAGGTTTGCGGAGGCCTAGCTTTCCATTCCTTTTGCTTTTAAGTCAGGTAGGGAAATAAGTTACATGATCTCACATATGAAGAAAAGTAAAAAAGCACAAAAATGAAACATCAGAACTCTGGATTTGCATATTTTTTCAACAGTCACATCAACTTTCTGATCTCCCAGTTCCTCACTTGGCAATAGAGGAGGTAATAATAGATCCTTACTTACCTCATTGTGTTTTTGTAAAGATAAAATAAGATAATTTATATGAAAGCCATTTGTAAACTTTTAGCACTAATGGAATTAATTGACTTTTCCAAACTGATTGCCAAAAAGCTCAAAACAGTTTCTCAGAATTTTGATGTAGAGCAATGTTGAGTGAGTCAAGCATTTTTGTAAATGAATCCTCTGAGGCAGATGTGATCTAAACATTAAAATCGAACTCCCTTCAAATCCTACTTTGACAATAAAGATAATATATACATAACGATCCACCTATTCCAAATCACAAGAATGAAAAGAAGAGAAAGAAAATTCCCTTTACAAATACAGAGGTCAGCTCTCTCTCCTACTTCAGGACTGTAATTGTGTATTTCACAGTTACATTTTCTCGTGCAGAAACTCATTGCTCCATACTGGTATTTTATTTAGTGAGAGTTAGTTAAATGAAAAAGAATGGAACATGATACTCACCTTCCTTTCATGAAATAAATTCTGTCTCAAACTGTTGAAAGATGAGGAACTGGCTTTGTCCTCATCCCTAAGAAGATGTGAGTATTTACAAAACAAAGGTGCAAAATATATTTGCACATTTCTGCAAATATGTTTAGCCAGTAAACTAGCAACGGTGATCTATTTAGGACTAGCAGGCATGGTGATGAATTTCATAGTCAGAGAAAGAAAAATATAATAAGTAAATTTCTAAACTGGTTCAGTACACCGGCATTTGTACTGGATATTCCTAAATTCCAGAGGTATCCCTTTTTAATCATCCCATAACAAGGATCCAGCAAGAGAAGATCTTTAACGTGAAAAGACCAGAGAGGAAATTAGAGATGGAGGACAAGCCTGAAATTAGTATTATTTAAAGAGTGGCATTGGCACTTACAACATGCATAAAAGTAATTAGTTTAACATTGTGTCTCCTCCTGACAGTTTTCCTTTTTGATGTAATAAAGCCTATTTCCTTCACTGTCCTAACTCATCTCAGGCTTCATTAGAACCACAAAGCACAAACTGCTGGGATACCTTTTCTTCCGGTTCAGCTCTTTCTATTCAGTGGCTTTAGTCAGCCTGCAGACTCCAAGCGTATTTCAACCCTGGTGGCTCAAAAAGAGCAAGCTCCTGTTTTATTTGTTCACGTTCTGAGCCCTACATGATTCTGATTACATTGCAGATGGCTTGAAGTTGTCAGGGATAAATATGAGGGTTGAAAAAAAGCATTTGTTACTGGGACTGGACAAGAGAAAGACCGAGACTGAAAGCTTCTTTGTTAGCCTATTGCTTAAGCTTCTTTACACTGTATCTGAATTGTGTCTAGCTTTCGGGTACATAGGTGAACTCTTTCCCTCTCTATGTTTGATTTGTTTTAGTTTGTGTCATTTCTCTTGATATGGAAAATTTGTGTCCTGAAGAAGTGCTTTCACCTGCTAGTGAGGTAAAATACATTGTGCACTGTTTTGCCAAAAGAGGGCAATGTTGCTGTTCAGAATTTCCTCATTCTGTTCCTGGGACCTGGTTTCCAGAACAGTAAATAATCGTCGCTGTCTCTTCCCTTTCGCCATAGACAAGTTTTCACATGTCTATGCGCTCTGTAGTTAATCAGGACTTTGTAACTATCTGTCCTACCTATTAACTGCATCCACTCCCAAATTGTTTAAAGGTTAACACATTTCACTCCATGCATGACTGGTACACACAAGCAAAGTGCTGTCTCTGAAATTCTAAATTCTTCTTTTCCATTTGCCAATCATAGGCAGCAGGAAAAATAACCTGCTTTAGGAAATACTGAAAGGTATTTTTACTGTGTCCCTATTCTCAAACATTCAATCAGTGTGTCATCCAATTATGGTCTTCATAGGTAACCAAACTGAAAATAAAAAGGAGGAAAAAAAATACATGTTCATTTTCAGTGAATTTACTTCAGAATTGGCCAACATCTTATTAGTTAAACATGATTCAAAATTAACACCAGAATGTTGACAATAATCTTGATAATTGGCACTTCATTTCTCTTATGGAGAGTGGGGAAGACTTTGCATAGTATGATATTAAATTATTTAATCCACTGTGAATTCAGGCCTTTATGTAAGAGCTGTTTTCTTTAGGAGACTCTAAATTAATGATCTTCCTTTTCTTTAATAAGATGTTGCATTTTTTTCCCTCAGCAGCTTATTATACTTTAATAGGTTATTTTCACTTACTTTTCATTCCCATAAAAATCATAATTTAGTTGTTTTCTGGAAGCATAATTTACATTTTCAATGGAATGTTTTGTTTGAGTAGCAAAATTCCTGGAATTTTCTTTTTGTCAAAGAAACAGTCTCAGTCTATATCAACATGCTTGTTCGTGCTTTTGCTCTCTGAAGCAATTGGCAGTATAGCTGGACTACCATAGACTGCTACCAAAAGTAACTGCTCTTGCATTTAATAAATCCACTAGCACATTTTTCTTACTAAATGTGTGTGCATTTACTGTACACACACACACAAGCACACACACATGCACACACTTCTGTTTCTGTCTTTGTTTTTTTTTGTTTTTTGTTTTTTTTTAATAGTCCGGAGTCATATTTAAGGTTCATTAGAGAATAATTGTAGACATTTTTCTTGAGCATTAAACGTTACTGATATCATTTCCTAGAAACTGCAACTAGGTGTTTTATCAGAACCAACAGTCTGAAAATGTGAAAATTGCTGTTATTAAAATTAAAAATACATTAAAAGAAAGAAGAATTGGGTTATCGAGTGGTAGATTTTGGGAGCAAGGGACAGTCTTAGATGGGCCTCTTGGTTTTTTTCAGTCTCCGAAGTACCCGATCTTCTCATATTTAACTGGGCTTGAAAGATTTAAGTAGAATCTACTATCTCAGTGACATCAATAAAACCCATAGAAAGCTGTGTCTGCTGTCGGTGACTCCAGGAAATCCTTATTTAACATTGACTTAGTTTACTGTGGCTCGGCTTTTTTCATTTCTTCTGAGTTAAAACCCGCCATCTCATTTCTGCTTCCTTCTCCTACACCTGTCAGTATATGTACATGAGAAAGTCTATGTTATTAAAAGAATAATAACCATATTGCAGGTTTCTGAACCTAAGATTGTCTTTTCTTTCTCAAATATTCATTAAAAAGTATAGATTGTATTTTATTGAAAGTGCTCTTTAATGAATAGTATTCCTGTTTGCGTACATGAAGGAGCTTCCAGTGCAATTCCCTGACAGTAATTGTGGCCTGAATTGAGAACATACAGTAACGGAGTGCAGTTAATGGCCACCCTGCGGATTGAGTGCTCCACTTTTGTCATATCTGGCTACTTTTTAAAATGCAGAAATTAGTTAGGCTAGTAAAGAGTTAATTAGGTTCTTGTGTCAGGAAACCCTCAATGAGCAGTCAGAGAGAGGAATTCTTTGTCTGTAATGCAAAACAGAAATTTCAAAGCCCCTGACAGATGATAATACATAAATAGTAACTGAGCATCTATGTTGTGTGTGTGTGTGTGTGTGTGTGTGTGTGTGCTGTGTGTAATGTGAGAATAAGGTAAAACCCTCCAGAAAGTCAGCCCACAATATTAAGGAGCATTAAATGAGTCAGTGGCACCTTTGCTTTTCCATACAGCTAAAATAAACAAACAGGACAAAACACGTTTCCAGCCGTACTTCATCTTTCTATTTCTCTACTTTGGTTTCCTTTCCTAACATGTAAAAAAGCATGTCCAATTTAAGAAATGGGTTCTTTGTGTGAATATGGTCCTCTCCATAAGGTCCAGTCAAAACAGTCACATTCATAAATGGGTAAAGATGAAAGAGATCAGGTTTGCAAAGACAAATGCTGACATGTTATAAGATTTAAGAACTAAGAAAATATATAATTAAATAATTAAATCTTCTAATTTGTTAGAACTTGAGGAAAAGAGTAATTTTAAAAATGTGTATGTCATACACACACACACACACACACACACACACACACACACACACATAGGAGCTGGATAACATCTTTGCCACAGGGAATTTGCTCTGAAAAGCAAAAGCTAACATAAGTAAGAACAGATATTTCCTCAATCTATCCAGGCTTTTGTGAAAAGGAAGATAATATGTTATTCTCAAAAGTCTTCTTGGAAAAGGAGAAAATCCTTTAAAGGTGGAGCATTTGATAAAATTCCTCAGCTAATATTTAGGGTCCCATACCGTGGGTGAGCGTGCGTCAATCAACCAGCATTGCTCCATCTCACCTCTACCTCTCTAGAAACACACTGCTATAGATAGTTCCGCTTCCTGAAACTGTCCACATCCTGTTTGGTGACCAAAAATTTACACCTCCTTTGTTGTAAATATTGATTTTTACAAAACAGTGATGTCCAGTAGGATATTTTGAAAAATCAGAAACTGAGGTTGCATCAATAACCCTGTCATTATAACTACGTGAAAAACTCAGTCAAATAAATAATTATCTTTTAATATGTTCCAAATAATTATTTGATTTTTGCTCTCAATTGATTTTCTTTTCATTTTGGAATTGACTACTTTGGTTGGACAGAGTCTCAGTTTTCAGATTTGATTCAAAGGCTGATCTCAGCAATGGCACACTTTTCTTCCACATACAGCACATATAGCCCCATATTCAGGGATGAACTGATAAGTCCCAGGGTCATGAAAAATTTTTATTGTGATGAAAAGCATTTTGTTTAATATTTCAAATTTTTTTCAAGCAGTGTTTTCTTTATACCTTATTGTGCAATTTTATTTTGGATAAGTGAGTTTAATAATTAAACCAACTGTTGAAAAGAAACATACTTAACATGGTAGAATCAGTGTAGAGACAATTCGATTGTATTATCATACATTATATGCATGATGTCCAGCTAAATTCTGATCCTCTCATCCACAGGGTTGAGAGTGAAGCAGAAAGAAGATCACATTAGTATGTTCATGGCAGTCATGCTAAAAACCTGAAAAGTCCGATTTGGATCTGTAGCTGAATCAAGTGTGACACATAAATATTTGTTGTATTGAAAATGAAGAGATATATGAAATAATTTATAAGGGTACCCCTATAAAATTGCCATGTGGTGGTCAAAGTAGTGCTTCCCAAATTCAGAGCAGTACATAGCATGCAGGTAGATGTCAACATTATCTACATGTTTTAAAGTATTGATTGTAATGCAAGTGTTAAGTGAGATGTGAACACTTTGAAAATGTAATTGTGACAAGTTTCAATGGAGTAAGGACTGTTAATGCCAACGTTTCCATCTTTAATCCATGGAATAGATGTTTGGAATTCATTTGAGGCAATAGTATTTTTAGGACTGAAACATGTATATTTATACTGTTTGATATATTAGCCAGTTGAGGTGAAATGATAATGAAGAAAAGAGACTATTCCATTTTACAAACCAATATAACTTGTGACTTTCCAGAGTAAGACAAGTCACAAGCAAAGGTATATTCCTCATGATTTAGAAGGTAAAATTTCAAAAAATGATGCAATATAAGGAGAAAAAATGTGTGTGTACATACACACACACACACACACACACACGACAATTAAGTTCACATACTCATCCTAAAAAAGGCGCTACATACCTCGTTGCTGAATATTACTATGGTCACCTTCGAAGTACTCCCCTTGGGAAGCTATGCACCAACGCCAGTGCCTAGTACACCCTTCAAAGCAATTTTGGAACTCTTTTTCTGGAATGGCCTTCAGAGCCATCGTCGTATTAACCTTGATGTCCTGAATGTAATCAAAATGTTTTCCTTTCAATATTTCCTTTATGTTCAGGTAAAGAAAAAAGTCATTGGGGGCCAGATCAGGTGAGTAGAGAGACTGTTCCAATACAATTATTTGTTTACTGACTAAAAGCTCCCTCACAGACAGTGCCGCGTGAGCTGGTGATCTGAAAGTCCTCTGTCCAGAACATTTGCATCATAAGCAATAATAATATGTTAGCAGCTAGAGCCAATGGTGCCATTTTTCTAAAGATAACTTCCTCAGTCATCATCTCCAAGTTAATTTCTAGAAGTAAGCTTCTATGCTATAGTTACCTAGACATTCACTCTTCAGGATTCTGAACACATATCCCAAAGAATATCGGGGTATTTGGACATTAAAAATTATTGATAAAAGCCAGAATGACACTTAAACATATGTGTTCCCAGAATATGAGTACATCGATATCTGATACTACTGAATTAAGTGAGGAAATTGTAACTAAAAGTATGCAAACCTGATTATCTTTATTACGAGCCATATATTAATGAGCACAATAACACGGTTCCCATTTTCTAAATCTGTTAGCTTGTGTGATAATTTCCTGGCTCAACTTGGAGTTATGCTGAAGAGTACAAACTGAAAATTAAGTCCTGAGTTCCTGCATTAGGCCATCATTTAAGTATAAATACAATATTTTTAAAATTTTAGTAAAAAGAGGAATATTCAAGAGTTCTGAGTGCATAATTGAGGGTCAGGCCTGCTATGTCCTAATCTTTTCCTGCTACTGACTTGCTGTGTGACTTCAGGTGTTCTCTCAAGTTTTGTGTGTTTTTACATATATAAACAAAGCTTAATCAATGCTTGGGTGTAACACACTGCAACATCTCTTGATAAAAGTTAGGAGATGGATATTCAAGATGCCAGACTAAACACTGTGCCTGCTTCCTTCTGTGAAACCATTAAACTTACAACTAACTTATAGAATAATCAGCCTGGAGAACCCTCTGAAGTCTAGTTGAACTGAAGTTTAATGACTAAGGATATAAAGAAGAATCCACATTGAGACTGGTAGGTGGGGAGGAGATACAAGAATGAGTGGACCCTTACTTGTATGTGGCATGGCAATTGAAGTCAGGAGGGATATCAAAGCCACAGGGGTTCCCCTCAGAGGAACAAGGGACCTTAGCCCAACACCAGGCTTCCCAGCCAAGAATATTAGTGCCAGAAAGAAGAGCCCACACAACATCTGGCTGTGAGAAACAGTAGGGATTCTGACTATCTGGGTGAGATGAAAGGCTGCAGGGAAACCAAGACTTTCTCTTAAACGGTCTGTGCACAGATTAGCTCACTCACAGGCACTCACCTTGAGTTCCTGCAGAGGGATGGTGACGCAGAGGGATGGTGACTCAGGGGGTGTCGGAGGCATACAGGGGGCAGACTGAAGTGTGTGGCTGTGGAGCAAGGGCTGGCAAATAGTCACTATTTTCCCTGTGTGGGGTCCTTCTCCCATGCAGCTGGCAGGCAAACACAACCTTTCCTGTGTTGAGCCCACCCCCATAGGTCAAATCAGAATCTGAATTAGTCTGGTGAGCTCTGCTGCTCCGCCCTGCTGACTCACTGGGAATCCACCCTACCCAACTCCCCCAGGCACTTTCTCAGTGAGCAGCCAGCTAAGCTTCCATTGCACTCTTTCTTGGAAAACCATCAGAGTCTGACAGGACCAAGGAAGGTGGCGATTGGCCTTGATATGCTTTGAGACTTTTGCTGAGTAGCTCCAGGCTCAGCTCTGGCAACAACCCAGAATCCACATTAATCTGATGACCACAACTCTTCCACTCTAGTGACTCCCTGAGACCCTGCCTCACCCAACTTATATATTACATTAGGCTTTATCAGTGTCTGAACCTTAGGAAACTAGTAGGTGGCAGCAGGCCTTGGGGTGTCCTGGCTTTTGTGGCACTACCCTAGGCCTGGTACTGCAGGCAGCTGTCCTCAGTTCAGAATGTGGCCTCTCCCATGCATATCCAGGTTTAGCACAGGCAGCAAACAACCATGGATCACTTTGTAGCTCCTACCAGGTAGTCACTGACCAGTCACAGACAGTGGGTATCCTGGGGCTGCATCAGAGCCCCTCCCAAGAGGCCCCAGAACCAACATGCTTGGAGGTTGTCTTCAGACCACAGCAGAGCTCCACTCAATTAGCCTCACAAGCAGCATACAAAAACAGAAGTCGCAGTAGGCACCAGAGCCCAATGGAGCAAATCCCACTTAATGGGTTAAGCTCCCTGCACAACAGCCTATAAGCTGTGGAAATGACCAAACCCCACATCTGGTCATCCTGAGGGGCATCACACCCACTAATGTACCAATAGCAGTTAAGGCTCAACTATAACAGGAGGGCGCACCCAACCCACACAAGGGACACTCCTGGAGCACACTGACCAGGTAACCAGGGAGACTGTGCCACAGGCCCACAGGGCACCTACTACATAGGGCTACCTGTCCAAGACTGGGAGACATATCAGATCTACTTACTACACAGAAACAACAGAGAGGCAGCCAAAATGAGGAAACAAAGACGTGTGCCCAAGTGAAAGAACAGCAGAAAACTCTAGAAAAAGAACTAAACAAAATAGAGACAAGCAACCTACCAGAGACAGAGTTAAAAATAATGGTTATAAGGATGCTCAAGGAACTTAATGAGAACTTCAACAAAGAGATAGTGAGCATAAAAAAGGACATAGAAACCATAAAAAAGAACAAGTAAGAAGTGAAGAATACAATAACTGAAATAAAGAAGGCACTAAAAGGAATCACCAGCAGACTAGATGAAGCAGAGGATCTAATCAGCAATTTGGAAGACAAGGTAGCAGAAAACACCCAATCAGAACAGCAAAAAGAAAAAAAAGAATAAAAAACAATCCAAACTATGAGGACAGTTTTAAGAGACCTCTGGGACAACATCAAGCATAACAACAATCTCATCATAGCACTACCAGAAGAAGAAGAGAGAAAGCAAGGGATTGAAAACCTATTTGAAGAAATAATGAATGAAAACTCTCTTAACTTGGCAAAGGAAATAGACATACAAGTTCAGGAAGTACAGAGAGTCCCAAACAAGATGAACCCAAACAGGCCCACATCAAGACACATCATAATTAAAATGGCAAAGGTTAAAGACAAAGAGAGAACCCTAAAAGCAGCAATGGAAAGGCAACTACTAACTTATAAAGGAGCTCTCATAAGATTGTCAGATGATTTCTTAATAGAAACTTTGCAGGCCGGAAGGGATTGACACAAAATATTCAATGTGATGAAAAACAAGGATCTACAAGCAAGGGTACTCTACCTAGAAAGGCTATCATTTAAAATCGAAGGACAAATAAAGAGCTTCAGACAAGAGAAAGCTAAAGGAGTTCATCACCACCAAAACATTATAAGAAATGTTAGACGGACTTCTTTAAGATGGAGGAAAAAAAAAAAGATCAAACTTATGAAGAATAAAATGGCAATAACTACATATCTATCAACAGTTACTTCCAATGTTAATGGATTCAATGCTCCAATGAAAAGACATGGGAGGGCTGAATGGATAAGAAAACAAAATTTTTACATATGCTGCCTACAAGAGACTCACTTCAGATTGAAAGACACATAGAGAAGGAAAGTAAAGGATGAAAAAATATTTCATGAAAATGGAAACAAAAAAGAAAACAAAAAAATTTGGGGTAGCAATACTTATACCAAACAAAATAGACTTTAAAACAAAGGCTATAACAAGAGAAAAAGAAGGACCATTTATCTTTGGATAAATACAATTTCTGGGTATTTATCAAAAGAAACCCAAAATGGTACTTTGAGGGAATGTGTGCATCCCTATGTTCATTGCAGCATTGTTTACAATGGCCAAGATGTAGAAGAAGCCTTGGGGCCTGTTGATGGAAGAATGGATAAAGAGGAGGTACATATATACAATGGAATATTGCTATGGAAGGGAATGGGGTTCTTGCCATCTGCAGTGGCATGGATGGACCTGGAGGGTATTGTGCTGAGTGAAGTAGGTCAGACAGAGAAAACAGATGAAATGTGACTTTGCTTATATGTGGAATCTAAAGAACAAAATAAACAAACAAAACAGAAACAAACTCATAGGTACAGCGAACATTTTGATGGTTGCCAGATGGGAGGGGTTTAAGGGTGTGGATGAAAAAAGGGGAAGGGATTAAGAAGTGCAAAGGGTTGTTATAAAATAGTTATGGGGATGTAGGATATAGCATAAGGGATATAGTCAATAATATTCCAATAACAATGTATATTGCCAGGTGAGTACTAGTCCATGGGATCACTTGTTAAATGTCTAACCACTATGCTCTATACCTGAAATTAATATAAAATAATATTGAATGTCAACTGTAATTGAAAAATAAAAATAAATAAAAAAGAAACACTGTATATCTTCCTCAGCTAAGTACAAATATGAACTGCCAATTACCCAAAAATAAAAATAAAAACCAGAGGACTACTCCAGTTGGAATAGAAATCAATTCCTAACAAGTTATCTTGGATAATATTTAACCTGAAATACAAGGTGTATATAAAATAATTGAATTTTTAGTCAGTGTTCTGAATACACAACAATTATTAGCCATCCTGAAAAGGAATATATTTATATAGTGCTTTATACTTTCCAAAATCTCTTAATTTACATCATCTCAACTCTATCACATATCTCAGAATCATATAAATTGTCCCTTAAAACTTATCCATTTTGGCAGCCTAAATTACCTCCGTTGTTTCCTCAGCTTTTGAAACTGATTCCACAAGCCACAGTGAAAATCCATCTCATAACTTTATATGTTCAACTCATATATAGGTTTATGATTTGGATTTATTTCTGAGGAAATATGTTTCCCTAACAGTTAGGATGGAAATAAGTCCTCAGGCAGCCACCTTGAGGGGAATGGGGAGTATCTACCATGTTCCCTGTGCCCTGAGTTACACTATGAAGTAGAGCAGGGAAAGTGTTTGCTCTTTCTGTCTGGACCTGATTATCCTTCAGGAAAATCGACCACATTGTTATAAAGCTAACAACTTGTGTAAGGAATCAAACATTCTTATTTGCATTTCATCTGAGTGCATTAGCTGCCTTTTGCATTTCTTACCATAAAGACAGAACAAAAGTCCCAATCAAAAATGCATCATTTGGAGTTCCGGTCAAAATGGTGCAGTAGGTAAACACTGTGCTTACCTTCTCTTATGACCACATCAAAATTACAACTAAGCTATATAACAACCATTATTGAGAATCACATAAAATCTTGCTGAATGGAAGCCCAACAACTAAGGACATGCAGAAGAAGCCACCTTGAGATCGGTAGGAGGGGAAAGACAACAAATGGGCTGGTCCCACACCTGTGTGTGACCATTAAAGATCAGGAGGGATATTTTGGCTGTTGGGTCCCCTCCATCCCCCAGAGGAGCGAGAGGTCCCAGCCCCACCCCAGCCCAGGGTTCCAGTGGCCAGGAGAATAGTCACCATAATTTCTGGTTGTGAAAACCAACGGAGATTGTGACTGAGTGAGACTGTGGGTGGCTGGAGTTCCAGTTGCTCCTGTTAAAGGGACCGTGCAAGGACTTACTCTGAGCTCCAGTGCTGGGGCAGCACATGGAAAGGCAGCAGGGACTTACGGTGGGGAATTGAGTTATCGTTTGGGATGGGGGCAGTTTTCTCCTGGTCAGAGGAACTGGCGAAGGTCATTGTTTCTTTGTTGAGCCCTCCATCCTCCAAGTGTGCAGACGCAGGCAGCCACTATATCTGAGTCTCCGCTGTTTATTTGCCATGCCCTGGTGATTCAAGACCCTGACCCACCCAACTTTCAGGCAAACCTAAACCACTTTCAGGAGCTTTTTCCTACAAAACGCCTGCCTTAGCTCATGCTGCAGACTTTCCTTGGGTCTCTCAAAGGTTCGTGGAACCCAAACAAGCAGAATCTGGCTTGAACATTTCCTGGATCTCTGGCTGAGCAGCCCTAAACCTGGCACTAGCAGCAGCTGGCCTTGGTTCACAGCATGGCTTCTTGAGGCACTTAGAAGCACAGCACAGGCAGCAGCCATCTGCAGCTTTCTTTGTGGCTCCTGCCAGGTGGACCCTGGTGGGAGCACTGCCTACAGCTGAACTTGACCAGCAGCAGGTCCCTTGCAAGGCAATCCAGGGACTGGTGCCCTCAGTGCCCAGCTTCAAAATGAGCTGGAGTATTACCAAGCTGCCTCTAAGAATGACACACCCAAGGGGCGAATTGGGCAGGCACCAGAGCCCAGCTGAAGCAGACCCTGTTTCAGAGGATCAGTCCCTGCACCACAACTCCTCCATTGTAGTCACAGCCAGTCCTTACAACTTGTGAGCCTGAAGGTCTATTCCTCCCATTGATGTGCAAATAGCAACCAAGGCTCAACCTACAGAAGGAGGGCACACACAACCTACATAAAGGACATATCTAGAGTGTGTGGCTCAAGTGACCAGGAAGACTGCACCATTAAGCCCCACAGCACACCTACTATATAAGGCCACTCTACTGAGCCTGGAAGACATAGCAGCCCTACCTAATACATAGAAACAAATACAGGGAGGCAGCCAAAATGGGGAGACAAAGAAATCTGTCCCAAATAAAAGAACAGAACAAAGCTCCAGAAAAACAACTAAACAGAATGCAGACAAGCAACCTACCATATGCAGAGTTCCAAACTCGGGTTATAAGGATGCTCAATGACCTCAGGGAGATCTTCAATAAAGAGACAGGAAGCCTAAAAATGAAGATAGAAAACATAAAAAAGAACCAGTCAGAAATAAAGACTACAATAACGGAAATGAAGATTACATTACAGGGAATCAATAGTAGATTAAATGAAGCATAGGATCAAACCAGCAATGTAGAAGATGAGGTAGCAGAAAACAACCAATACGAACAGCAAAAAGAAAAAAGAATCCAAAAAATTGAGGAGAGGTTAAGGGGACTCTGGGACAACATTGAGCATAACAACATTTGCATTATAGGGGTACCAGAAGGAGAAAAGGGAGAGGGCAAGGAATTAAAAACCTATTTGAAGAAATAGTGACAGAAAACTTCCCTAACCTGGTGAAGGAAATAGATATACAAATCCAGGAAGCACAGAGTCCCAAACAAGATGAACCCAAACAGGCCCACACCAAGACACATCATAATGAAAATGCCAAAGGTTAAAGACAAAGAAAGAATCTTAAAAGCAGCAAGAGAAAAGTAGTTAGTTACCTACAAGGGAGCCCCCATAAGATTGTCAGCTGATTTCTTAACATAAGCTTTGCAGGCAAGAAGGGATTAGCAGGAAATATTCAAAGTGATGCAAAGCGAAGAACTACAACCAATATTACTCTACCCAGCAAAGCTATCATTGAGACTTGAAGGACAGATAAAGAGCTTCCCAGACAAGAAAAACCTAAAGGAATTCATCACCACCAAACTAGTATTACAAGGAATCTTAAAGGGACTTCTTTAAGATGGATATATATATATTCACACACACATATATATATTTCCATTTTATTATTTATATATGTATATGTATATACATATATGTAAATAATAAAATGGAAATAACTACATACCTATGAACAATTACTTTCTATGGAAATGGATTAAATGCTCCAATCAAAGACGGGGGCTGAGTGGATAAGAAAACAAGACCATTTCATATGCTGCCTACTAGAGATGCACTTCAGAATGAAAGACACACACAGACTGAAAGTAAAGGGATGGAAAAAGATACTTCATGAAAATAGAAACAAACAAACAGACTAAAAGCTGGGATAGTAATACTTATATGAAACAAAATAGACTTTAAAACAAAAACGATAACAAGAGACAAAGAAGGACCTAGTGATCCCACTGCTGGGTATTTATCCTAACAAACCCAAAATGCTACTTTCAGGGTATGTGCTCATCCATATGTTCATTGCAGCATTATTTATATAAGCCAAGATTGAAGGCAACCAAGGTGTCTCTGAATGGATGAATGGAAAAAGAGGTGGTACATATATACAATGGAATATTGCTCAGCCATAAAAAATAAATAAATCTTGCCATCTGAGACAACATGTGTGGACCTAGAGGGTACTGTGCTGAGTGTAATAAGTCAGACAGAGAAAGACAAATGTCATATGATTTCACTTACAAGTGGAATCTAAAGAACAAAATAAACAAACATACAAAACAGAAACAAACTCATAGACACAGAGAACATTTTGATGGTTGCCAGATGGGAGGGGGGTTGGGGGTAGGTGAAAAAGGGGAAAGGATTAAGAAGTACAAATTGGTTGTTACACAGCAGTCATGGGGATGTAGGGTATAGCACAAGGAATATAGTCAGTAACATTGTAATAACTATGTATGGAGTCAGATGGGTACTAGATCTACTGGGTGATAGAAGGTAGGGTGGCTGGGGGCAGGGTGAAAAAAGTGAAGGGATTAAGAAATACAAATTGGTAGTTACAAAATAGTCATGGGGATATAAAGTATACTCCCTAATATAATCAATAATATGGCAATAACTATTAATATACATAGTTCCAAATGTTACCACGTTTCCCCGAAAATAAGACCTAACCAAAGAATAAGCCCTAGCATGATTTTTCAGAATGACGTGCCCTGAACATAAGCCCTAAGGCATGTTTTGGAGCAAAAATTAATATAAGACCCAGTCTTATTTTTGGGGAAACATGGTGTTAGTTGGGAGGATCACTTCCTAAATTATATAAATAGCTAACCACTATGCTATACATTTGAAACTAGTATAAAATAATATTGAATGGCAACTCTAATTGAAAAATTTTAAAAGAGAGAAAAGGTCGATAATACTGTGACAGCTGGTACGGTGTCAGATGGTTGCTGGACTTATAGTGATCACGTTTTTAGCACAGGGAATATAATCAATACTGTGGTAATAACTCTGTATAGTGCTAGGTGGGTACTGTTGAATAACTATGATGCACACCTGAAACAAATATAATATTGTATATTAGCTATATTTTAATAAAAATCTTTTTAAAATTCCATCATCTGTGAAACCGAGGAGGGGAAATAATCTCTTTTCCTCCTATGTTGATCTCTGTCATCAGCACCTGGTGGGACAGCCAGAGATCCTCATGGGAACAAATGCCTACACAACACTATTGGTGGGGTTGGGTATTAGTTGCTGTACAGTTGCTTGTTTCTCTGTTTGTTTTTTTACATTAAGGGAAATCTGTTGACCGCTTACATCCCACGGCAATTCCCGGCAACTGCTCAGGTGTCTCAGAAACAGAGATGACCCAAGAAACACAAAAATAAGCCAGTTCCTTTCCTTTTCTCTTCCCATAATTCCTCTCTTTTACCAACCCACTTTAATTTTTTTTTTTTTTTAATAATTATAGTACCTACATCATAATGTTGCTATGAGGATTAAATTGATAGATACAAATCACTTAGAACAGTTACTGGTACACAGTAAATGCTCAAAAATATTATGCAGAATTATTAGCATTATTATAAAATCTGTATTAGTTTCCTAGGGCTGCAACAAAATGGGTAGCTTAAAACAACAGAAATGTATTGTTTCTGTTGTTTTAAGCTATTCTGAAGGCTGTAAGTCTGAAATCAAGGTATTGGCAGGGCCTCTTTCTCTAGGCCTTAGGGGAGAATCCTTCCTTGCCTCGTGTTAGTTTCTGGTATTTGCAGCAATCCTTGTAATTCCAAAGGGTATGGAGTGATGCAGATGCCTTGCTCCAATCCTTATCTTCACATGCTGTCCCTATTGTTTCTCTCTCTTCACATGGCATTCTTCTTATAAGGACACCAGTTATAATAGATTAAGGGCCCACCCTATTCTAATATGACTTCAGCCTAACATTAATTACACCTGCAATAATCCTATTTACCGAAAAAGTTTCCTTCTGAGGCAGAGGGAGGTTAAGAGTTCAATAAATATTTTGTGGGGGATGTAATTCAACCTCTAATAATGTTCCATGTGCAAACTAAATTCCTACCTACTGTGTTTCCCAAAAAATAAGACTGGGTCTTATATTAATTTTTGCTCTAAAAGGTGCATTAGGGCTTATTTTCAGGAGATGTCATCCTGAAAAATCATGCTAGGAGTTATTTTCCAGTTAGGTCTTATTTGGGGGGAAACACGGTACAAATGACCCAAGGCTAAACTTGTCTCCTTCCCATAGGCAGTCTGTTCCTTGTCAGCCAATCCCCATCTCAGAGGATGGCACTACCTTCCATTTTACTGCCCGTTTAAGAAACTAAAGTTTCATTCCTTTATTCCTCCCTTTTTTGTGGCCCCTGCTCTTATCAATCATTAAATCCTATTGGGAATACTCATTTCTGTTTCTTCATTGGTTCTCATCTCTGCATGTCCACTGATACCACCTGTCTCCTGCACTACTCAGGTGTCCTGCCTGAGCGATGGTCTAGCTGTGACCTTCTCAAGTCGTCTCCAGGATGCAGTTGATGATCACTGTAAAGATCAAGTCAGATTATGTCAAAACCCTGCTTACAATATTTACTGGCTTTTAATTGCCCTCAAGAGCAGGTTCCCAATGCATATCCATTTCATGACCTGGGATTTGCTGATCATTCCAGCTCCCTGTCTCCCATGCTGCCCCTCTAAATCCCAGTCATGCTTTACTACTTAGAGTTCCTCTACTGTGTGCTGCTTTCTCTTTCTTCCTGGTCTCTGGGTCCCACACTTTCTGTTCTTCCCATTTTCTCTAGCAAATTACTTACTTTTTCAGAAATAAACTTAGACATAAAATCCTCATCCACATCTTTCCGAACTAATCTCCCTTAATCCCTATCAAGGCTGAATTCGATTTTACGCCTATGGGCCCCATAGTACCTGACAGCTGTTGCCTAAAATAGTACATTTCACATTGTATTGTGGCTTTTCATTTACTCGTCTGTTTCCCACTCTAGACTGTACATTTCTGGAAGACAAGACCTCAGTATTATAACTCATTGTTTTGTTGTACCCCCAAGATTAGCGCATTTATTCATTCATTCAACAAATACTTATCTAACACCTGCTCTGTGCCAATAATGGTATGACACTTTGGGAATACAAATGATGAACAAAACAGACATTCTCCTTGTACTATAAGATTTGATGTTCTGTGAATAAAATACTAAATTAAATAAGTAGTTAAAATGCAGTCTAAAAAGTGTCTTGATAAGGGTAAAATAGATGTCTATGGTCTCAAAGAGTCAGGCATGGATACCTGAAGAAGACATGTAAGGTGCACTGAGTTGTCCAGGTAAAGAGTACCAAGTGTAGAGTGCCAAGAAAGAAGAGCAGCATGTGTGGACACCCAGTGAAAAGTGCAACAAAAAGAATGAGGCAGGAAGTAAAACAATATTAAAGGCATTTTGATTTGAAATGTTGAAATATTTTTAATACATTCTAAGAAAACAGAAAATATTAAAGGGCATTCAATATTAGAATGACTCGGGGACCTATTTTTCAGAAATATCACTGGAGCAATGGTGTAGAAAACTGGTTCAATTGGGACAAAGTCATAACTTGGATGCCAGTTACTATCCAGGTGTGAAGAAATGGCAGTCTGGCCTACAGCCACGACCGTGTGACAGGGGAAAACTTAGGCAACCTGGATGAATAATTAAGATGTAGAAAAAGAAAAAGGGGTGAGTGTGGTAGGAAGGACTCAGGAGGTTTCTGGATTGGGTGCATTTTGATGGCAGTCACAGAAATAAAGAATATTATACAAAGCATAGAAAAGGGATATGTAGAGAAATGATGATGCAATTCTAATTGTGAGGTAGCTACCTGTGCTATGTCCAGGAGGATGTATACAGGCGGACATATGCAGGAGGCAGCAGATATATGGACCTAATGCTCAAGGAAAAATTCTTGACTAAAGATATCGATGTGTCTTCCTTTTCATTCCACTGTGCAGGTTCCCATCACTGGCTGCATATTAAAACCACCAGGGGATCATTTGAATAAAACAACAACAACAACAAAGCTATGCCTGGTCCTCATTGCCAAGATTCTGATTTTATTGTCCCCAGGTGTTAGTGGTTCTTAAAAGTTCCCCAGGGAACTCTAAAAGGGAGCCTGTGTTTAAAACTATTGCTCTACAGTTAAAAAAGAAAAACCCAATATCCTTATGTGGGGACAGAGCCTCAGAGAGCAGTTTCCAGGCTCTCGGCCTCACGTGGAAAGGTGCTGGCTCGGGTAGTAGATGGCCGTCAGCTGTAACCCTTGAGCCATTGGCCACTAATATAACTGCCACGGCTACGTTGGGGAGTCGAGTCAAGGAGAATCGAGGGAAGTCAGAGAGTCAGTTGGTTGGCAGCAAAGTGGACAGCAGGTCGCATGTCGTGTGAACCCAGCCTCCAGTGAGACCATAGTGGTATGACTCCCCTACCTATGGCTCTGTGGGTGTTCCTTTTTGGCCTCACCATATCCTGCCTTCTTATGTGGGGAGTGGAAGCAGAGACCCCGCAGGCCGCCCCGCATGACACCTTACCATAAACCAAAAAACAGACCCTGCACAATTTAATACAGATTGTCTTCTTTTTCAGTCTCTTCTCTTGCCACATCACACATCCTGTATTATCCTCTATGTCAGAAACCCTGGTCTCCTTCCCCAAATAAGCCAAGAAGAGACACACTTCACTTGTGTTCCCATGCTTAAACCCTCTTCTTGGCCACTTCTGCTGAATTCCTATCCAGTCTTCAAAGTCTAATTCATATGTCACCTCCTTTCTGAAGCCTTACCCAACCCCCACTGGATACAGAATTCATCTCTCTCACTTATCACATCATATCATAATTATTTGATTGCATTTTAACTGGATAATTAGAAAGACAGTATTGTGCATTCTTGGAAATGTCAATGAAAGAAGGAAAAATGAAGAGTATAATTACAAGGTTGTTTTCTTCACTTAAAAAAAAAAGGCAACTTATATTTGCATCGCATTTTCATAGGCATTTTATTTAATCCCACAACAACCTTGTGGATTAGGCGGGGACAGTATTATTCCTCCCATCCATATGAATGATTCTTCAGCCTACTTTTCTAAAATATCATTTTTTAAAAGACATCCTTAAATAGGTTTGTTACATTTATTTTTCCACTTATTTTATAACGATAAAAAAATCTAAGTACTTGCTAAGAAATTGTATTTTTAAAGCAGATCCTCTCTGCTCTCTGAAGGGACCGCCACACAGTACGGATGGTATCAGTCACCACCTTTTCCCTTTGGCTTAGGCGTGTAGGAGCACAAGTGGGCTCTCAGAGGGGTGAAGTAGTTTCGGGTTCCCAAGGGTGATAGCATTCCTCAACTAAAGGCTATTGGTCCCCTTCAAGGCAGCGCCCACCCTGCCACCCTCTCTGTAACTGCCCTTACCCCTTGCTCCTCAGGCCTTTGGTGATACTAAAAATGTTGCTGGTTACTAGTTATTACTACTAAACTATGCAAGTTACTATACTGGGGCACTATAGCATCTCGTGTGGTTCCTTTAAGCCGTAGATACACTTTTCTAAGTAGTCCCTTCATTAAATGCTCTTTAAATTATTCTGCTTTGATTGTGCCATTTGCTACCTGCTGGAAACTTGACTGATGTGAGCTCCAAATTTATACTGGCTTAAATCAATGGTTTTTCAGATAGAAGTTATGATTTTCTACTTCAGAAGGATGTGTGATTCTAACATAGCATACACACTTTCTAATCTTTAATATTCTAAATTATGATGGTTCTTGGCAAAAAGTGGCATTGAACAATCATTTGATTGTTTTATGGAATAAATTTTATATGGCGAATCAAACCTTCTGACATAATGGTTCTATTTGTGGTTATTAAACACTGGCTTTGGTTTCAGTGGGAAGAAACCTTCAGATACATTATCTTTTGTTATAACATAGGTTTTATGGTACTTTAAAAGGTTTTATCTTGTAATGGGTGGATCCTTCTTAAATTTTAAAAGATTAATTGAAAGATATCAATTGATACTAAAAAAATATTATTTCTGTTTCACAACAATGTTTTCTTACCTTAGATATACTATCTCATTCCCAGGAAATATGTATATCATACTGGAAAAAGTTCATTCATTCTTTCACTGAGTCATTTGTTCTCTAATAAATCTTTATTGAGCTAGGTGTTGCATTAGGCATAAGAAAATACAGGTGTCAACTAAAATAGATACAGCTCTTGACCTACCAGATCATAAAGTATAGCATAGAGGTTAGATATTGTGCTGAATTTTTAAGGTTCATTAGAATACTTTTTTGACATACAAATTGTGGGGACAGAGCCCCAAAGAACAGTTTCCAGGCTCTCAGCCTCACATAGAAAGGTGCTGGCTCAGGTAGTAAATGGCCATCAACTGTGATTGCATGGCCATCAGCTGTGGCTAGTTGGCTGTCAGCTGTAACCAGTGAGCCATTGGCCACTAATATAACTGCTGTGGCTACACTAGCAGAAAATGGGGGCTAGCAAGAAGATCGTGGCTGAGCTAGCAAGCAGCGGAGTGTGGATTGCGGATTGCAGAGAGGCGGATTGCAGCTAGCAAATGGGGAGTCGGTCGGTTGGCAGAAAAGCGGACAGCAGGTCGCACGTCATTTGAATCCAGCCTCCAGTGAGACTATAGTGGTATGACTCCCCTACCTGTGGCTCCATGGGTGTTCCTTTTTGGCCTCACCGTGTCCTGTGTTCTTATGTGGGGAGCGGGACTAGCGAGCCCGCATGACACCCCGCATGACACAAATGTTATATATTATTTATGTGTTGTAATTGTGGGCTTCTCAAAAGTAAGTATCAGAGGTAAGTATGTGACCTAACAAGTGATTTCTTAAACCTACAGAGACCTCTTTTATATTTAGAGAGTGGAAGCATATTTAAATAATTGAGTCAATTTACGAGTAGTCAGAACAAAGTTAACAATTATGACTAAAACATACAGCTGAGTGATTAAGAACACAGGCTTTGGAATCAGGAGTACCTGATTTCAAATCTTGCCTCCAGCTCTGTGACCATAACCAGATAGTCAACATTTCAAACCAGTTTTGCCCTCTGTAATACAGGATACTAATATATTGTTCTCCAGGATGTTTGGGATACTCTGTATGAGTTAATGCATATGCAATATTTAGCCTGAAGATTAAGGGCAAAATAAATATTACCAATTATTGTTATCATTATTAATAAGACTAAGAAAAAAAGACTTTAATATGAACTTTGTAGCAACTAAAGGAAATCCATATACTACACAAATTTATGCACCAAGAAGGTCAATCATAATGCAATTCAGCTTTGTTTGAATCACAAAAAAATATTGAATATATGATCCCTATATATCTTTACATATATAATAGGCATTGCAAGAACCTTTTTTAAAAGGATGATAGCAATAAGGATTGATAAGAGAAGCAATATTTAATTTAGGAACAGATGAAACCATTTCAATCACCCTTCCTTCATCAACTGGCCTGATTAACACTGCTCTCAGTGCCTCTGTGAAAAGTAGTGACTTTTGCCACAACATGCTGAACACTTGTGCTAATAGGTTACCAGCTGGGATGAAGCCAAGAGCTGAGTTGAATGCCTACTAAGAATGTTATATTTGTTCCCAAACCTATTTATTTCCAGTGCACATAGTCATAATTATATAATTTCATATGGTAAACTAATGAAATCTGAATACAGAAAGACAGAGAGCTAATTCTACTAAAATAGTCTGAAGATATTGGAAAGAATTTGTGGGGACAGAGCCCCAGAGAGCAGTTTCCAGGCTCTCAGCCCCACATAGAAAGGTGCTGGCTCGGGTAGTAGATGGCCATCAACTGTGACTAGTTGACCATCAGCTGTTACCGGTTAGCCATTAGCCACTGATGTAACTGCCGTGGCTAAGCTAGCAAGGTGGTGTGGTGGTGTAGTTGTGGCGTGGTGGAGTGTGGATTACGGATTGCAGAGAGGCGGATGGCAGCTAGTAGGTGAGGGGTTGGTTGGCAGAGACAAGTGGATGGCGGGTTGCAGATCGTGTGGCTCCTGCCTCCTGTGTCTCCAACCCAGCTGCCAGTGAAACTATAGTAGTATGACTCCACTATCTATGGCTCCGTGGGTGTTCCATTTTGGTCTCACCATATCCTGCGTTCTTACATGGGGAGCGGGACCACAGACCCCACATGCCACCCCGCGTGACAGAATTAATCAGAGCTATTTAGAAAACATGATATCAGTTTGTATGTGAGTGAAAATAAATACCTTGAAAAATCATAAAAATCTAGAAGGATTCTCTATGCAGGTGGACTTAAAAATTCTCACTTAAATTGAAAAAAACAAACGAACAAAAAACCTGAAAATTGTTTACCTTGTGAATATGATTTTTTTTTGTAAAGAAGATAATACAGATCTCCAACCAAAAACCTATATTGAAAGCAAACTCCTGAACGCTGCGTTGAAGGTGGGCAAACAAATTTAAATTTACATTTTTAAGTTAAAATCAATGTTTAATATTTTCATGTATCTTTAAAATGTTTCTCTCTTTAACTCTTTTTTTCCAATTAATTTCTCAAATACCACTCTCAGTTTCACTGGAAGAGAAAATATCCACCATAATAATGTATTTGGTCTTTACTATGTACTACTTTATATAACCACACCATTTGCCCACCAAATCCATTCCTTTGTTTATCTGGGCAAACAGCTCTACTATATTTCCAAAGCTCCCATACACTTTGGTGTAGTTAAAAGACTAGCTCTTGCCTGAGCTTTTGAGAGCAGGACTGCCTTCTCAGACTCCTGTTAGCTACATACAGATGACAATGAGACCCCGAACAGTGCAATCACAAGATGGAAAGTGCCACATGAAGAAAAGCACCTGCTAACCAGAAATACATTTATTAGGTTGGTGCAACAGTAATTGCAGTTTAAAATGTTAAAAAATAATTGCAAAAACCACAATTACTTTTGCACCCACCTAATATTTGCTCTATTCATGTATCAAGCAAGTATTTACTGAGGACCCACTATGTGCCTGACACTTTGCAAAGGGTTGGGAGTATATTAGTAACCAAAATAGAGAAAGTCCTTATAGTACAGTCCTCTACAGGCCTAATGGCCGTAAACTCTCATTCCCCTCAAAGTGTCTCCAAGTTTTCTGAGTTCCTAGAGCATTGCTTTCAAACATCTGTGGCCATAACTACCTGTCGCAAATATGCATATCTGTTTTGACCTATATGATATTTCATTCTGTATGAAGATTCTATAATTTGATTTACTATTGCTACTTATGGTAGTTTATATTTAATTGTTCAACAAATGTTTCCTCCTCTTCCTCTCACCCTACCTCCAGAGGAGTATACCTCTATGTCCAATTGACTTTGGGCTTGGTCATATGACCTGCTTTGTCCAATAATGTATTAGGAAATATGATGTGATTAGAGACCTCAATTATCTTGCATGATTGGGTTTTCCCTCTGGAGCTGCTAGATTTTGCCATGAGAAGAGTATGCCTCTGTTCACCACTGGTCCAAGGAAAATGAAAGACACATGGAACAAATCTGGAGCTAAGCCCAATTGTAGATCCACCAACTCCTCTGGCCCTTGCCCCCCTACCCCCCCCCACACACACACACAAGAGCATGCATACATGTGCATATTTAGAATACCATTTTTAAGACTAGAGAAAGAGGTATGTTTCCAAAAGCATCATGGGTCTGACTTTTTAACACTGACATTTGACTGGAATCAAAATATATAGAATCAAATATATAGAAAACCAATGAGGATTTTGAGAACCCTTGGCAATAGTACTACCAGTGAGGACTGGATGAAAGATTGAATGAATTTGAGAGATTAAAAAACAAACAAACAAACAAACAAAAAACAAAACATAAAAACAAAACCAATAACCCTGAGCCTCCAATTTCCTACAAGCTGACACTAAGGTAAGTTGTTCAGCAGCCAAGAAAGACATTTTCTTCAAAGACTTGTTCTGAAATGGCCAAGGAGGGTGAGAGTAAAGGAAGGGTGGATTCAAGAGCCAATGAACTGCAAGGCACTCCCAGGGAGGAGATCTGTGACCTAGTCAAGGAATATCCTCGACTGCAGGGGGGCTTGGTGGTATTACATCAGTAGGATTTAAACATGTGAAGGACCACTGACATGTGAAGGACTGCATACCTCTCATTCTTTCTCTCTTGTTTGAGTTTACTATGGTGATTCTGTACTTATTCCAGTATTGTTTTGAGTTTGCGTATGTTGTTGGGGGGGTTTGGAGGCAGAAAACTTGTCTTTTAAGTATAGAACTCTATATACTAAGAAGACTCACAGCTGTACCTATACAGATAATAATATCCTGGTCTTCAAGTTTGATGCCATGATTGGATGACACTTTTGGGGTTTCCAAAATGGATTTGAGTGTATTTTGCAAATGGGAGAGGCATGAATATTTATGAAGAACAGGATAGATTATTGTTGAGCAAATACTCACTTTCTCTCCACCACCTCACTTTTAAGAGGAGAATATAAATCTTCATATCATTGATGTTGGATTTAGCCATGTGACTTGTTTTGGCCAATAGGATGTTTGCTGACATGACCTGAACAGAAGCTAACCAGATGCTTGCACAGTTAGGCCTTCTCTCCTGTGCTCCACCTTCTACTATGAGAAAAATATACCTCAGGTAACTGCTAGGTCCAAGATGTGAAACAGAGTTGAACCTAGTCCAAAGCTTTCAGTCAGACTCAACTGAAACCAGTCATGACCAGCTGAACTCAAGCCAACATGAAGATAAGTTAAAAATAGTTTATTTTTAAAGCCACAGGGTTTTGGGGTGATGTGTTACGTGGGATAATGGAAACCCATAACTGAAAAAAAAAAATATCATCCTGGCCCTTAACTTCACTTTCAATACACCAACATCCATGTTTCTGATCTTTGTTAATACCCTGGCAGCATGATTCTTTGATCTCCATTCTAATTAAATGGAGGCTGATTAGTTTAACATGGACTTTGGAGTCCAACACTTAAGAATTTGAACCTGAATTTGGTCATTTTCTAGTTGTACTCCTTTCTAAAATGACCTTTCATTCTTGAATTTTAGTTTCCTTAACTATAAAATAGGGGAGTTTATACCTCATTTATAAAATTATCGTGAGGATTAAATAAAATACACAAAGTCAATCAACAACTAATTATTATATCTCTAAAATACGTTATATATCCTATGAGGTTTTGAATATAAAGAACTCTATTCTCATGTATTTTGAAGACGAGAAAATAATTTAGACATATCTATTTCCAAAAACTAATTAAAAGAAACATATATCGGTCCCATGAGGCTAGCAAAGGTTTGAAATCTTATGCAAAAGGAGAATGAATGGCTGAGCAGCTCACATCAGACTGTACCAGATTGAAACAGACCTACTGGAGCAACATCCAGTGGAGAAAACTTGGAGACTGGATCAGTAGCTGGTATGTGGGCTCCATTTCCCATTCATTCTACGGCAGCACGTATCAATGGAGTCTGGGTAGACATCAGACTCCGTGGAAAAGGCAAATTCTTATGGAACTGTTAAGCTGCATGATTAAGGAAGAACCCATTCCTCTAATGGTTTGATCAGAAGGGTATGATCAAAAATATGACATGGCAGAAGCCTGGCTCAGGCTTTACCCTGCAAAGTTTATGTTTTTATTTGGAATAACACAAGCTCTTATTTTGTTGGGATCAGGTGTTGGAATTCAAGGTTTACAACTGCTGCTAATGAAGCAAGCTAGAAGAAGGATTCTCCACATTAATATTCATGGCTGGGGCTGGGGTCCAAGCCGTGCAATTGACCAAGATGGATTGTCTTAAGCAGTGGGCCTTGCTAGGTTCCATGAAGCTTTGCAGGTGGCCTCTTTACATGACAGCCTACAGAGGATCAGTTCTGTACAAGTTATCCCTTACCTCTCAGTCCATGTCCCTGATCCTAAAAGGCTATCTCTACGCAACAAGTCACTCTGTAGCAACACTCACCATTTCAACCCGTAATATCAAGGAGCTGGTCCCTGATATTCTCCTAGGAAACAGTGGGAGACAGTGAGAATTCCAGGGGAACACATCCAGTGAATAAATCATGTACATTGAAGCAAACTTGATGAGGCATTTGTAACATTAGCCTGGGAAGCACATATTGTTTAGGCAATAAAGTCTAACAAGGCTGGTATCTGGGCCGCAGTCCTATAAACTAGGAAATGCTAACTAGGACCTATAACATTGCTCCTAACTCCATTCCAATGATTAAGGAACTTTTATTTTCTGAATCAAGGACTTACATACATGTATACCTGGCTTGCTCAGTTTTAGGTGCTGAGCCGTTAGTGACAGTCTCCAAATCAGAACTAATCTTATATTGAGCCCTCAGAACTCTAGTCCTAGGAAATATCCTGACTGGCAGGATCAGTCATAGCCCTGGACAGCTGTTTCCACTTTTCTCAGTCACCAAGTAGTGATACTGGCTCATATGTGTTAATCCCCATTAGATCACAAGAGTCGAATTCCCAGACTCCTTTCTGACTGGTCTACAAGCCAAGTTCTCACTTACTGATTATATTTCTGTCCATTTCCGGTTCACAGAGATGTTCGTCTTGTTCTTGTATCTGACTATTTCTTTTGTGAAGTATTTTATCGATCATTATAAGATGTGTGGGTGTGTGTGTGTCAGGGGATAAGTCACCTTATGTATTTTTATGTGTAAACTCACATGTCAGCTGCCCTGAAATCTCCTTATATTTGTTTTTATTTCAAGCCAATTCATGACCCTCATTATTTCCCATGCATCCTTCTTATTTTCCTGTCTCAATGCCCTTGCTCTTCACTTTTCCAATTGGTCTTTCCCTGTTTCCTCATTGTGTTCAAATCCTATGAATTTTTTTCCTACCCAAATTTCAAGTCACTTCTTCCAGAAAGCATTCCTTGTGCTCACCAGCCAGAAGTGATGATTCTAACTCTGACTTCATATGATACACTCTCTGTCTCTTTGAGAACCCTTTCAATATTCTCTCAACAAATGTTTAGGGGTCTATACTGTATCAGTACCTATACTTGGGTCTGCAGCTAATAGAGGTGTAACTCGTCGTTTGATGTCTTGTGTAGTGTGCCTATTTATGCTCATAATTTATTTTCCCTATTGCAATATAAGTTCTTTGAAGCCAAATGTCTATTTCATTCATCTTTTTCTCCCCAATGGCCTATTGTGCCAAACTGACGCTCACTGAATTGATACAAATTAAATAAAGGAATAAATTCCTGAATAAATCAGATGATACATTCTCAGCCCCCTAGATTGTACTTAGAATACTTGACCATGCTTTATATATTTTGGGTTCTCAGGGTCTAGAAAAGTGGTCCGTTATATAGTTACATTCAATAAGTAATTGTAGAAGATGATAGTGGTGATGTTATTTTAGTCAACTACAGTGTGTAAAAACTCACTTTAACATCAGTGAGTGTAAAAATGTTAAATACACTTTAACATCAGTGAGTGTAAAAATGTAAAAATACACTTAACATCCTCTTATTATAAATATTCCATATTCAAAATGATGGATTAAAAAGTTCTTTTTAGTCTGTGTTTCTCATTGCTAAGCTAGAACAACTTTTCTCCTTTCCTTCTGTTAATAATGTAAGTTCTATTTTGTAAGAACTCCAAGATTTTAATCAATCTTTCTTTCTCCCATTATGCTAAATTATTTTTTACTTCATCTTTACCTCTGTGTAAAATAATCCAGAAAATTATTTGAAGATTCCATTACTATTGCCCATTTTCTAATCAGATTTCCCCAATTCTAAGGAAGCAAATTCAGGTGACTTTTTTCTAAATTTTCATATTTCTTACTTTAATGTTTTCCGTGCAGTTTTGCTCTCATTACTCTAGCCATAGGATTCAATGGAAAGGTGATTATTGGTTTTAAACAATGCAAGTTTAAGCCCCGGATAAATAGGTTTTCTTTAAGAATGATATTCCTTTTAAGACATCTAGGTACACTTTATTTCTCTTGCTAGTAATGCTTTTTTTGAAAACCTATTTTATATTTTAATGTTCCTGATTTCTTCATCCTATCTGCAGACCTTAAAAGTTACCTACATAAGTCAACATGAATTCCCAGAAATTCAAGGCTCAGATTCAAGATTACTTACTAAACACTTTTTAAAGAAGAGGGGTTTTATAGGGTTAGGAGAATATGTGGGTAAGAAAATTGAGTACAGTTTTCTTAATCTTTATAACACACTGCTTCCAACCTCATTGCCTTTTATTCTTGCAGCTTCCCTGACACCAAAGCACTTACCATTTGTTCAGTGAAAATTTAATAAAAGGAGAAAACTGCTGTGTTATTTTCCCAAATGTTTACTGTGTGCATTTCTCATTTGCCAATGTTTTGATTGGCAGCTTTATATGACCCTTGATTTTAATTTTACAAGAAATTTGATGGGAGGTATATTTTAGCAGTCACAATCAAAAGTGACTGTAGTTCCTCTGTGTTTTTCTAATGAAGCTTTTCTTCCCCCAAGTTGAATTTGATAGTCTTGAGACACCATGAAAAGAATATGCCTTAACAGGCAGCAATCACTTCTGCTATTTGCAGAAATGAATAAATTGCAAACCCTTTTAAACATTACTTTGGTGGAAATCATTTGGTTCAAATTTGTTACATTTTTGTAAATTTCCTAAAATCTGATTGTCTTTCTCTTTTTGTGTTTTTTCCTGTTGTTGTCTATTAAATACCTTTTGACTAGACAAAGTTTAGAGCTGTGGGGACAATGGTCATAAAATAAATGATCTATTTTCATTATTAACCTTTGATTGTCATCCTCAAGACTTTCTATTCTATGTTCTCAAGGCCCTAGCTACTCCGTCGACTACCAGGCAGCTTGTTACAAATGTGGAATCTTAGACTCCACCGCAAATCTCCTGAATAAAAAATCTGCCTTTTAACAGAAACTTGGGGTAATTCATATACCTTCCAAATTTTCGGAAGCATTACTCCAGATAAATTGGTTATATATTTTACACCATTCCCACAATCTTTTATTGGCTGATTTAAAATGATTCTCATGCCCCGGAATTACTTCTCCACACCATGAAGTTCATATGTTCTGTTTTTCCAATATCAGAGAAGGGAGTTTTCATTAGACTAGTATGGAATAGTATCTTGAATTTCTTGCTAATGTAAAGCTATCACTTTTTGTAGCATTGCTTCTTTATTTTAACTATTTGAATGGGAACATTTCCAAAATACATGACACATTTCCTAATCTCTGAAAATAGGGTGTGCAAAACATAATTTAACCTTTTCTTAGAAAATGCTGGTTATTATTATGAACTTCAAAAATATCACTACTGGAAACAAAAAGGAGCTTAAAAGTTAGTGTGCTATTCAGGCATTAATCAATCTTATATGATTTTCCATAGACTGCTATGTTGTTTTAATTCACTTCTGTCTTAATTAATTTATTTCTCCTTTCTCCATAGTAGTGTAACTTCCTCATTAAGTTTCACCACTCTCAGTAGGATACTTTCTTCTCACTCCTGTCATGACTTCTACAGTGGTTTAATTCTTTCCCTCACAGCTCTGTCTTATTGAGACAGGTTTCTCTTTCTTGTTTTTCTGTGTTTATTTTTGGTTTTGTCTAGCAATTTTTTCCTTTCTCCTGTTTGTTTTTCTTTTCCTGATACTTATTATCTCATTTGACAATTTTAGTCTTTTAAATTGCAATATTTAGTCCATTTACATTCAAGTGACACATTTGGGTTTATATTTACTATATATTTGCTTCCATAGAACCACCTGTTTTATGCTACTTTTTCTCTTTTCTTAGCTACTTTTAATTAATAAATTGCTTTGTTATTCTGTTTCTCCCTATAACTGATTATTTAAAAATTTTAAATATTATTTTAGTGGTTACCATAGATTTGAAATTTATCTTAGATTTATTGAAGCCTTAAAAATAATGATTAAAATTTTAATGTTTAATTTTAGTCTTATACAAATTAATAATTTTTATCACTTTCCCAATAATGCTAAAATGTTGGAACACTTTAATAACATTTAATTTTCTTAATTTTATATTATCATGCATTTAAATTCTACATTATATTTAAAATATTCAGACATACTATTTTTTGTACATTTTTATGTTTGTACATTGTTATTATATTGTTATATCCAGTCAAAATCCATTTATATTTAGCCTCATTTTTACCCTTTTTGTTGTTCTCCATTTCTTAGTGCAATTTAATATTTTTGCTAGATATATACTTCTAAATTGGCCATTATTTTCTCTCAGGACTTCATGATGTCATTCCATTGTCTTTTGCTTTCATTATTTGTGTTGACGAATCAGCTGTCCATTTCATTGCTACTGTGTTAAAGGTAATATGTCTTCTTCTCTGACTGCTTTTAGTATTTTTCTCTTTTTCTTTGGTTCACAGCTTATACTACATCTCTAAGTGTGTTTTTCCTTGTATTTGACTGGTTTGGGCTTGTAGAATTTCTTCAATCTGTGGGTTGATGTACTTTGTCAGTTTTGGAAAACTTTTAAGCATTATCTCCAAATATTGCTTCTGTCCCATTCTTTCTTTCTATTATTTCTGGGACTCCAATGATGCATATGTAAGATATTTTCATTTTGTTACATAGGTCAAGAAGTTGCAGAGAAACAGCTGCTCCTGGATGGGTTAAGCAGTCTGCAACAGAACTGTGCGGCTACAAAGAACAATGGAAATTTGATACAATTCAGAGATCATTTGTTTAGGTGCATTGATGAGCTGCTGAGGTACTGAAATCAAAGGAGCTAATATGAGAAAACAGAACCTGAGAAAAATGAGATGACATCTGCAGCTACTTTTACCCAGTATTTTCAGTTTCTTGATGTGGGCAAAAGACTGAGAATCCAGAGTAAAATGTTTCCACTTTTCACACATTTTATAGGTTGCTAAATCAAAGAAAAGAAAACTTTTTTTTTTTTTTTTTTAGGAGCACGGTTAAATTTCAAGGTTTTTTTCTTCTTATCTACAATGGTACATAATGTAGCACAAATAACACTGGCTTTAAATTTAAATAAATCTGCATTTGAATCAGATTTGTGAATCCGCGCTCCGCTATTAAGTGCATGACATAGAGTACATCAAATATTCTCTCTCAAAATATTTATTCATTTTTTAAAATGGTAATAACAATAGTACTAAACATTTTAGATTGTGTTGATAATTAGCAATAACTGAAATAAATGTGTTTGGCAGAAAGTAAGCATTTGAAATGGCAAACATTCTTAGAGAAGAATGCCTAAAATATTACTAACATTTATATGATTAATAAATTAGTGCTAGATGCTTTAAAAATAATACTATAGTCCTGTTCTTTGTATTGAACCATAAACCTCTGTCTGGAACTCTATAGTAATAACTCAGGTGTGAGCTAAATGATGGGAGTGATATATATATATATATTCTGTTCTTTACATAACCAAACCTGTCAGCTCTCTGGGCTCTTACCCTTAGATGTGGGTGTGTTTCTGTATGAAGGCAAGTGCTTAGAACTCTCTTTACTCTCATTTCACCTCACCAGCTCTTCTTGGTCTAATGTTAACTCATGTTGGAGACTCGGAAGACAGAGAACTTTATTAGAAAGAAAAGAATTTGTTTCCATTGGCTCACGTGTTACACATTGGCTATAATTTGTAATATTTGGGATGTGTATGTGCTTTAATATTTATTAAGCACTTATGATGTGCTATACCTAGGCCAATTATTCTACGAGTATTAATATCTTTAATCCTTATAAAAATGCCGTGAGGTGGGTACTATTGCTATCCTTATTTTGTAGATGAGAAAACTAAGGTAGACATTCTAAATAATTTCCCAACATTTCACAGCTGTCGTGGTAGAGCCAAGATAACAACCCTGGTGGTCTAGTTCTTAATCACTATGTAATAATGCCTTACTATTACTATTGTCATTACGAACATTACCTTGGGGTTTGGAATCCTGGATAGTTAAAATCATTATTCAATATGGACTGGTAAAGGAATGTGTGTAGATTTCGTTACAACGAAACTTGGGAAATTCATTGTCTTGTTATTCATACTGAATTTAATTAAAATTCCTTGAGGAAACTCATACTATTCCTTAAAAACTGTATTGCAACTAATCTCAATGTCTGATAAGTACCCCAAAATGTTCATGAAAATATCCACTGGAGAATTTTCATCATAATTTAATATTTTTAAATGCTCACAGAATATCAGTTCCACACTTGATATTTTTCTATTTCTAATATGAAATGTTTGCCTGGATCTATTTCTTCAATAGTAAATAAAGAAAATGGGTTATTATTATAAAACAGTAGCTCCTTAAAATTATGCAATTCTAATTCACTCACTTATTCATGCTAAATCATTATATTGGTAGGGATCTTCTTGCACTTCTGTTATGTCCATCATTTATTTAATTGAAAAAAATCTCACAGACATGTAGCAAAAACGTTTAAGAGTGTACTTATATATTTTTTTAAAATATGGCAAAATAAAAACTCTGTAAAATAAGACCCTTGCAATATAAATCAGCAAATCTGACATTGTTAGCAAGTGTTCTGGACGTGTGAGTAGGACAGACACTATATATATTTATTATGCACTTCCAAATCATCATTTTCACCTCAACCTTTGATGGAACAGTCATCAGATCACAGGTAAAACCAACTTGACATCAAGACTAATTCACAGTTTACAAGGTTTCCTAGAATATAAAGGTTTAGAACACAAATGCATTTATCTGATGGCCTTTTCTAAACTCTAGCTATTAGATGTGTTATATAGGAACAATCAGATCTTTGGAGAAGTGTATAAATGGAATTGATGAACCAATCTCTCTATTTCTGCATTATATTTGTGGCATTCTATGTTAACTAACTGTGTTCTTTTAACAAACTCTCTCTTCTGTCACTTGCACATTTGGGCAGCAGCCATTACCATAAGTTGGCTTCAGGAAACTCAAATATGTGAAATATAAAGAATAAAAATCTGGCCACTTTTTCTGGGCTCAGGTTTTAAGTGTGTGAACTTAATCCTGGTGTTCTCTGGGTTCTCCTCCTTCTGCCAGTCACCATTTCTAATTAGCTTTCCCAATGGAGGAAGAAGATGGATTATATTTTAATATCTAGAGACTAAAATTAGTTTATATTTTAGCAAGTTAGCACTTCTTAGAAGTTGATTTACTCTTGAAGCTGCAAAATCGGTGAGCTTGCAATTAATCATACGTTGGTCATTTTCTTTCAAAAATGTTCAGTTTGGCTGTCTGTATCATAATAGGGGAAAACATGTAATTTATGCAGTTTAGAAATTATAGCTCTGTGTTTAACTATGTCATAATATATTTTCTCACCCGCTCATTGTTCTTAACACTATAAAAGAATGTCATCTCACTGGGATTTATTTAAGCAAAACCTTTAAAGTGAGATCCCTAGCAAAACAGTAACCTCTTGGAGTTGGGCTTTATTTTTCTCTAAATGGGTGCTTTTAGGATTTGTTGTGACCAGTCTTTATTTTGTGGCAACTTTTAAAAATACATTTTTAAACAGAGAAGCACATTCTTGGCTTTCCTCTTGCAACAATAATGCTTAATCTTCTTAAAATTGTCTTTAATATTCTCATGTGCATAACACATGTAAAAGTATTCTGTTAATATGCACAGAATACACAAAACTACTCCCTGGTGGCAGTGTGATAATTTAAAGACACTATAAATTCGAAGCGATAGATATCTTTTAATTCACTGAATTTTTAAGAAAATAGGCACTTATTTGAAAATCAAAAACAGTACATATTTTAAGCAGTTTCCCCAACTAATCTCTGCCAGAAAATTAACCCAAAAACTGTTTGACATCCTTGAATAGTATATCATAAGGCTGCCAGCATACTGATCACTCACTGTGCTCTGAAACAAATCAATTAGCCTGCCAATTGTGTTCATTAGAATTCATTCATATCTCCATAAAAAGTTAATTAAAAGTAAGAGTGAGGAGGAACTCATGTCTAACATTCTTATTAAATCCAAATTACCAAAGTAATTTCAAATCTAAATCAACAATCCTCACTAAAGCCCTCCTTCCAAAAGGTACAGTATACCTGAAAATCAGATAAAGCAGATGTGAACCTATAACTCTTCAATAAGGATTTCCAAATTAAGGTATTTATTTTATTATCATTATTAATTATATTTGCTTATGGATTTCCCTTGACTCTGATAAAAGTGTCTCTTTTTGGTTAAACCTCTGAATTTTATTAGCATAGGTGAATGCTGTAACCAGCACTTTACCTCATTTTTCAAGACACACAGCTTAATATAGTATTTAAAAATGAATGACAGCACAGAATAACCAGTGGAACATGGCTTTCTAAACCAAATGAAATTATCTTGATATAAGGACCATCGCACGTAGAAACCAGCTGCCAAAACAGAAACAAGTCGACAAGACATAGCTTTCTGATTCCTAAAAGAGACTCTATTCCTAACATAATATCTAAATGTCTCTGGTAGAGCTGTTAAAAGCAAAAAGTGTTAGAATGTGAAGTGTTCTGATTAAAACATGAAGCTCTCTCCCAGCCTCTCTGTTTCTTCCATATTGGGTAAGGTATCAATCCCTTTTGTTCCAGAGGTCCACAATGAGAGCCCATGTGAGGGTGGAAGAATCTTCCTGACAAGCCACAGAAAGCTTCAGACTAATTTCATATTCAGTTCTTGGCACTGAGGTCTGGGTGGAGGTGGGCAGGTCCACCCTGCCTTTCAGTCTCATTAATCATTTGGCTTTCCCTGGCTGCTCCCAGCATCTTCTGGAGGAACCCTTCTCTTTATTCATTCAGACAACCCTTTGGATTAAACAGAGCCAGCTAAATGTCAAAGCAAATCTGAGTCTTGATGCAGATAATCATTTCAATAATATTTCTCCATTTGTGCCCAAACACCAGGGGAATAAAGCTTTTCTGCTGTCAGGTACTGTAAGACTGCAGTTGGTGTAAATGCTTGACACTGAGCCAGATGGCTTAGCCGTGCCTCAAACATATGTTCAACAAGCAGGCTTGCACACATTGGAATTTTATTATTTTGAACTGGTGAGGCTTGCATATTTATTTACTTGACCCCCTTTGGTGTCACTTTGGTATTAAAACAATCAGTTATAAAGCTTCTCCAAGCAATAGGGTAGGGCTAGTTTATAAACTACTTGTCAGTTTCATATCACCACCTGCAGGGAAGTATTCCTCGTCTCATGGCCTCCTCTTGGTAATTTAAGAAGAAAAGGTGGCAAGGTGCGTGTGCTTAAGGGAGGAAGGGAATGGGAATTGAAGGAGAGAATGCTGGCCTACCCCAAAGACAAAGATGAAAGTGCCCTTTTCTAACCAACTCTTTATATGACCTGGGGACAAGTAATTTTCTCATGTATTATCATGTATATTTCACTCAGAAAATCTTGTCTGGGTTTTAAGGAAATCACCCATTAAAATACACAGCTACAAACACCCTTTAAAATATCACATATAAATCTATATATGTGTATGCACATACAGCACATATGTATATATGTAACTGTATGTTTATACATGTAATAAAAATGAAAACCCATGCTGTTGGTTTGCTAAGAAAGCGTTTGCAAGCATCACAAATATTATCATGCTGCTAATATATTGCTCAAAATACAATTTAAGCAGTTTACTATTTAGTGGAAAATATATTTATACAAAACTTAATTTCACGTTACTTAATAGGTTCAAACTGAGCATTAGAAAAGACACCAAAACAGGTATCAAAAACAATGAATATTGCAAACAAAATATGTGGATTTCTGTGTAGATTCTATACTATGGAAATAAATTCTGCCTGTAATAATATGGTGTCTTAGAAAAATTAGAGTTCATCAATTCCAGCACTTTAATCAAAAGAAAAGTCATGCCCAGAGAAATGTATTGACTCACCCCAAATCACACAGCATGTAATTGTCCATCAGGACAACAACTCAGGGCACGTGTCTCCCACACTCGACCCCACTGTTTTCTGTGTTATGTACATTTGTCCTTTCACCAAAGTCATCTTTTGCTGAACAATTGGCTATATTACAGGCATCCTGCTGGGAGACCTAAATCTACTTGAGATAAAATGTTTCTAGGATAGTGCTTCTCAACACCATCAGACCCAATATTCCCCATTTTATAGCAAATATATTGTAATGTCCTCATTATTTTCCTGAACTAAAATCCATAGATAAGAGAATTTACCTATAAAGTTAACTTTTAAACATCAAACCATAATATAAATAATAAATGAAAGAAGAGTACTAACTGATGGAATATGTATGTATGTGTGTGTCTGTTTCAACATGTTAAGCATTTGGAAACAACTATACTAGATAATATAACGAAGTCATTAAATGCTTGCCCCTTTAAGGAATTCTCATGAACACATAGCTACAAAATGCAGGGTATTCAATCAGTGACTCAAATACCACAAATGTGGTTGCTGATGACTGACAAGATTTTCCAAGATGGTGAGCTAAGTCTTGGTAAAATCCGAAACCAAATTATAAGCTACGAAATTGTATTATTTTGATTACTCTTGTATATGTTTTTCGCATTCTTAGAAAAATTTTGTCATGTTAAAACTAGGCAGATGCATTTTGTTTTAATATTTAAGTTGAGATTGGTTCCAGAGCCAGATTATTATCAATAGGATTTCCGATTCCCTGAATATCTATCTAGAGGGACATTTAAAAGACGTGCAGTATTCAGGAGAGTTCTTCATTGTAAGGTCTATCCTATGAAATAAAGAAGGTCTAATGTGCTACCTCCTATCCAATAAATGACATCAGTTCCCATCAATAACTGCAACAACCAACAATGTTCCCACAGGTTTCATAATGTCCCAGAGTAGAATCATCATCCTAGAATATTGCATGTGGGCTTTCTTCAGCATAGGAATCAAGGTAACCAATATCAAAACCATGAAAAAGTTAACCATTTATGAAGAACATATCATATTAAATGAATTCTTAAACATTATACATGACTGAATTTACATTCCTTTTTTACTGTTTCTTTTATTTCTCTTTATTATTATTAATATTCTTATTTGCTTTTGCTGTGAATTTACATTCTTTATATATCTGCAGAAGGGAATTTCATTTTAAAATTATAAGCTTCAGTGTCTTTGCAAACAAGTAACAGAACATAATTTCAAAATCAAAAATCCTAGACTAACATTAATATGAAATATAGTTTAACTTAAAACATAATTCATGTTAAATTTAATATTGGTTTAATTATTTTTCATAATAACCCAATACTTAAAAACAACATTAATTTTTTTTTGCCATAGTGACACATTTTTCTTACATAGATATGGGTATTGAGTAAATGCTATTTACTCATAATATAGAATTTACAAGAGATTTTTATGTCAGCCTAGGGAAACAGTACAGCTAACTTTGGAAATGAAAGATAAGACATCATCAAGTATAACTGTTCGTTATCCTACACATTTACATCTTTATATTGGCCTATGAATCACTGCAATTAGATTCAATGATTACATACTTTTTCAATTTTTAATTGACCAAAATGAGAATTTCTCTTATATGTGACCAGTTTCTATTAGAGGCTTTTAACTCTCAATTCACCTGTACGAGGTCTGACAATTAAGTTCGTGAACTTGTTGCAATGATGTTGCTAACCTTTTTTGATATCAGACAGATTGTTCATTATGAATTTGTGTCAACTGGACAAGCAGTTAACCACATTTACTAGTTGGAAGTGCTGAAAAAGCTGTGTGACAAAGACAAAAATGACTTGAACTTTTTGCCAACAATTCATGGTTCTTGCATCACGACAATGTACCAGCTCACATGGCACTGTCTGTGAGGGAGTTTTTAGCCAGTAAACAAATAACTGTATTGCAACACCCTCCTTACTCACCTGGTCTGGCCCCCAATGACTTCTTTCTTTATGCAAAGATAAAGGAAATATTGAAAATAAGACATTCTGATCATTTGGATGACATTCAGTACATCAAGTGTAATACCACAACAGCTCTGATGGCCATTCCAGAAAAAGATTCTCAAAATTGTTTTGAAGGGTGGACTAGGCACTAGCATTGGTGCACAGCTTCCCAAGGGGAGTACTTCGAAGGTGACTATAGTGATTTTCAGCAATGAGGTATGTAGCACTTTTTTAGGATGAGTTCCTGAACTTAATTGTCCTACCTCATATGTCAGCAACCTGCCACACAGCCCTTAAGAGAATATCTCATTATATATGTAGTTCTGACACATCTCGAACTACAATGTATATCATTGTTCATTTTCTTTTCTGAATTGTTCAACTTTCAGTTGTAGTATCCTTCCACAGAAGAACATAAAGACATCATCTGCCGCTTATTCTCTTCTCTGTTGTACATTTACTGTGTGTGAATGATCTCCAGCTTGTCCAAGAGAGAAATAGGCACAATCAAAGAACAATAGCCCATTTTATGTCACGATGAGTCTATACTGAAGGGTACAGTACTCGTATATCTTTCTCTTTTTAAAATCACTTGGTGTCACTTGTCCAAGGACTCCAAACACAATGGAAAACTACAAAATACAAGAGCATTTACAGTATAGCATTATGCTAAAGCTTCAGCAAGCCTCTTTCTAACCAAATTAACAATAAAGTCATTGTGCTTTGAACTAGGAATAAAGTGGTGGAGACATCTTTCATTCCCTACAGTAGCACAGAATAGATTACTCCTTTTCTGAGGTTATTATGCACAATCCTACAAATGAGGCAGTCCCCTCCTTCCCACTCACCACCAAGCTGGCAGGATGGTTAGCCCAGCCCAAAGTGCTGAGAGGAGAGATCAGAAGAATCACTGAATCTGAGCATCCATGTAGACACAAACAGCTGTTACTAGGTTGATGCAGTACTGGCTCTGACATTAGAGTAATCAGTGGGGATAATATTTCATGCAGCTGAACATCCAGAGAGAACATGGAGATCTCAGAGGGCATGGAGCTGGGGCAGATCTTCAGAGCAGTGCTTCTCATTTATTAATGTGCTATTCTTTCAGAGATCAGGTTAAAACACAGATTCTGGTTCAGCACATCTGTGGCAGAGCTTAGATTCTGCTTTCTCAATAAGCCGCCAAGTGGTGCCAATGCTGCTGACCAGTGGACCACACTATGGGCAGTGAAGCTTCAGAGAGCCTTGGAAACATAACACCTTTCATTAGAATTGGGAGGCTGAGGGGGAAGTGTAACGTGGTGAAGTATACCAAAGAGTAACTCAAGACCGTAATGCTGATACAAAGAAACGGAAACCTTGTAAGGTTAACATCATACATTGAGAACCATGCACCAAGTAAAAGAAAAGTCATCCTGTTCCTGCCTAGACAGGAAAGTAAAAACCACCCATCAGTCTGATGCAGTGTATAAATGTGCAAATGAAACACAGAGCAAAACAAAAGACTGAAGCAGCTAAGGCAGAGAATGACTTCGTCTTGTGTTTTATTAACCTGACCTAAAAATATTAGGAGGAATATAGATGATACTATTAAAAAAGAAAGTAACTTGTAGATAATAACTGTGGAATAAAACAAACAAAAAAATATATATATAAACCAAAAAACTGCATTTATAGTGCAGCTCTTAATGGCTCCAAGTTACTCCCACAGTAACTAATTGGAGTTCAGGATGATTTTACCAATAAGGTTTACCAATTTTTAGCTTAATTTTAACCTATGTTGAATATAAGTGTAAATATGGAAAAGCCAATTGTTTCTGATCTCTGCCATGAAGTGAAGATAGAAGAAATTAAGTTTATATAACAATAGCCAATAATGACGTACATGAAGAGCTGCCGCTGAAGTGGTGGAGACCTCCTGGTTGGAATGGACGGACTCAGGTGCTGTTCTTTCCTAACATTTAAGATGACCTTGAGCAACCTCTGAGACAGGACTTTATGTCTGAAATTGTAACTGAGGGGACAGGATACGGTAAATATGAAATTCCAGAGGAAGAGCCTGACCCTATGGAAAATTATCAAGAGCTATTTCAGGTCTCTTGAACTTCCTCACTCATTTTGATGTATGAAAGGGTTGAGAGTGGATTTCCAGACGGTATTTTTTTGGTGAGCGTTGCTACCAAGCAGTGAATCCCTTTGCAAAGGGGCTGGTGTGTTTGCCTCTAATTTTATTATTATTATTTTTTAATCTAGAAAAAAAGAGTTTTGACAGGGCTGTTCAGAGAGACGTGAAGGGGACCTTCAGCAGCTTGCAACATACGGGTAATAGACTAATGTCTGCTGTGGAATCTCAAGGGAAGCTGCTGTGCTAAAGGCCTGAGATGGCAAGTGAGAGAAAACGAAGGTTGATTTGGAAAAAGCTCTCCTATCCATGGCAAGCACAGAACGGGTGAGTGTTTCTCAATCACTGGGGCAAAAAGGATTATAAAGCTGACCTGAGCCACTTCAAATTCTGCCCAGGAGAACCACTTGGAACGTAATGTGGAGAGCCTCATGGGAAGACCAGGTTCTGGAGAAATGGCTGCTGTGACTACGACTGGAAGACCTAGCAAAGAGAACCTCTGAAGAATCCACAAAAGTTCCTAAATAAGAAAACCATCTTGAAATAGTACCAAGACTCAGAGAATGTGAAGTAATCTTACACAAGACTAGTGTACTTTCTGTGCCTTCTTCCATTTTCTCCTTCTCTGCCACTGTCTTTGAAAGAGCCAGAAAGCTCCTGCAAGCTGCAGGAGGAGACGCAGGAAAATAACAGAAGATACTGGCTGTACCCACTTACCGGGGACAGTAATAGCCTATCTGAAATCCTCCTGAACCAAGAGAACAGAAAATATTTCATTTTTTCAATCAAGTTTGGAACTGGGTTTTCTAATATCAAATGAAGACTGTTTTATGAGTGAGAGGGAGGAACCTAAAAATGACAAAAGTCATAGGGTCCTCAAAATTTTCACCCAGCAGCAGAACAAAAAAAAAATTGCCCTACAGCACATATTTTGAACAGCGAGTGGGAAAGAAAAATAAAGTGACATTTGATTATATTCTCCCAATTGTGCCACTTCAACATACAAGTCATGCTACTTAATTTGTCTCTCTCAGTTTCCTCATGGGTAAGATCGGTGTGGAGAAGCTGTTTTCAGAATTCATTATTGTATATCACAGAAGTCTGTCTTTTCTGGGAGATAGGAAAGGAGGAAGAGGTGTATAATTTATGAAAATAGCTCAACCTAATAGCAAAACCTGATCAGATAGCCTGTGCGCACCCATACACATAACTAAACACTATGAATAAAACTGTTTTAGTGTTAGAAAGGTAAGCACCCCAAGTAAAACAATAGTAAATTAAATTCAGAAGTGTATTAAAGAATAATAAGCCATGACAAAGTAAATTTGTATCCTATAACTACAAAGATAGATCAATAAATATAGATCTGCTAATATGATTTATGACATCATCGTAGAGACTATAAAAAGCATTTTATAAAAGTCAACAAGGATGTCTGATTTTAAAACAAGTAAATATTCTGAAATCTATGTGAAAGAATTTCTCTTTAAAACAATGACTACATATCTAATACATGCAGGCAATATCATACATATTGTGAAGACTCAAAGAACTACTATGTCAGAAAAAGATAGGATTTTCCATTATCCAATCAATATTCTACATTGCTTTGAGGTTTTAGGTAATGCAAAAAGAAAATAAATATTATTAGATATAATAAGCAGAGAAATATCATTTTCAGCAATTTTTTTTGGTATCATAATTTTCAAATGGACTTTTTATCCCAGTGCTATTGAAATAGTGATTTACATGTCTCCTAATATGTTAATGTACTCAGATTTTAGGTAGTGATCTAAACTGTATCCGATATGCAGATAATTAGAGCAATAATATGTGTTGAGCAATCATTTGCCCCCCTCACTAATTCAAAACACCACCTTATCATATGCAGTATGTTGCATACTTATTTTTAATCAATTTCCGTACTCTGTATTCTCTTCCAGATAATCTATCTTTTTCAGCCAACATCACCCCTTGTTAGTTATTGTAGCTTTGTAATGTATTTTGAAATTTGATGAGAAACTGCCTACATCTGCAGGCACTCTCTATTTGACCCAAGAACTGTTTTGAAGTTTTGCACTTTATAATTGTCATCGTGGTTATTTGTTCTACCTATTGTTGTTAAATACTGCTCAGATGATACAAACAGTCATGGTTCTGTATGGGAGATTTATTGATAATACGTGTTTCATGGACAGTTAACATAATTTTCTATAGGATACAAATTTAATCAGCATAATTATTATGCTAATATCCCACATCCTTGTTTATCTTAAAATCGCCCAGCTTTCCATTTGATTTATTTTTTAAATGTATTGGGGTGGCAATTGTTAGTAAAATTACATAGATTTCAGATGTACAATTCTGTATTACATCATCTATAAATCCCATTGTGTGTTCACCACCCAGAGTCAAAAACAAAAATCCATTTGATTTTTAACGTGTCTGTTTTACATGTGTAGTGATTTTTTTCACATCTACAGTGTAGGAGTATGAGAAATGTAACTTCTTTCTTCTCTAACTGAAATTAATTTCTTTCTGAAGTCCCAATTTATCCTGATGCTGAGGGGTCAGCTGACAATTTAGGGGAATGTGTGCTCCTCCAGGTCAAACTTGGGTTCTGCAGAATATGTACTCAGGAAAATTATTTCTTTCTTCTTCAGCCACATTTGCTTTCTCTTCCCCTTCCTAGGAGATCTGAGCTCCCAGGACGTACGTATTATTCCAGATCTAGTGGCAGTGCATTTAGACTTTCCCATGCTCTGTTTTCAGTGTCCACCTGGGTCTGGTTTGTTCTTCCTGTCAACACTGGCTCTTCGGTTAATGTCAATCTCTGGCTCATAGTGCTGTCTCTTGACATGTAACTTGCAAAACCTCTTCAAGCCTGCTTATCTAAACAATTCCTCTCAAGCTTTTTGGGGAAATAGAGAATTTTAGAAATTCTGTGAAATCTCTACATGACTTAACATTCTACATGATCAAACATCAAACTGCTGTGGTTAAAAACAAAACAAAAACTGCAGTTCTGCTGATTTCTGCCTATTTTCATTTTCTCTTCAGAAGCTTCCTCCAACACATACACTCTTCCTTGAATTTACTAACAAATCTTTTTGTTTCTACTAACTTGATACCTTTTCTAATACAATTAATCATTCTGCATTTAATCATTCAATTTAATCATTCTACATTTGTTTTATTTCTGTGTTATTATATAACACACACACAATTGTGGTCATTATATCTCTTTTTCCTTGAATGCCTTTTGATACAATAAGATAAATTTCCTTGTCCCATTTATTGTATTTTACTTTAAAAATGTGTTTGCTGTAGTACTCTATTTTATTTTATTTTTTTATTTACCTGATATACTTTTGTCCTCTTGATTTTTTAATCTACAGTGTGTCATTTTTCTGGATGTTTCCTTTAAGCATCGATTTTTCTTTCTAAATAGGATGTTTATCTGACTCATTTACAGTGTCATATCCTGTATTCTTAATGTCATTTGTCAATTTGTTTTTTTTATAAAATGTTTCCTTGATGTTTTCCTTCCACGCTGTCTGTTGGTAAATGGCTTATACTTTATTTGCCTCTATCCTTTGAAGACTTAGAAGATATCATCTGTGATTAATTTGGAGAGTATGTTTGTAGTTTTTAATATGCATGTGTTTATATATGTATGTATATGTGCATAAATATACATATAAATTTATTTACTATCAAAAATAAAATTGTTGCTTATTGATTCCTCCCTTTGTAAAATTAAGAATAAACACAATTTTAATTTCCTTTATCATTTCTCTAAAATGTTTTTATTTTATTGCTATTACCGAATATTTTGAAACCATTATAATATTAATAAATAATTACTGTATACCATACATTTTTTGTTCAAGAACTGTTTTATATGTGTATTGGATTTTTAAGTATATTTGCCATGATTGTTTAAATGTAATTCTGTAATTTATAGTCAAATTATACTATAACTACCCAATCTTTTATTTGATTTCCCCATTGGTCACTTGGTTTATATCTGACTAATTTTTTTAGGAAAGGAACATAAGAGGTATACTCCTGTCTATTTTTTCCAGGTAAAGTATATTGGAAATATAATTATATGTATAATTTTGGAATCACATATGAAAGGTGGAAATTCCCAATACTGGAAGAACTGAAACTCTTTTGCTCTGGTCTGTATCCATGAGTTTTGGTGACAATATTTTTCCCTCTCAAGAATAGATTGATATTACTGCCTTGACTTCTGATGATTACTACTCTGGAGAAATCTAAGATTAGGATGATATTTTGTACATTTTTCATGTCATTTTTTTTTTCTATCTAAATGCTTATAAAATGTTTTCTTATGAAACAAACTCACCAAGAATTGTCTAAACATTACCATTGTTGATGACACTTTCCTTAAAGAGTTCTGTTAATCTCCAGACTACAAGTCTTTCTTCACCTAAGAAAAGTTTCCTTCTCTATATTGTTGTGTATTGATTCTGTTCTATTTGTTTTTATCTCTTCATCAGGGACACCAATTATCTTTACGTTTGATCCTTTTTCTATATGTTTGGTAGCTATCATCTTCTCTTACACAATTTAAAATTTTTATAACAAGATTCTGTGCTTTCTGGAAAATTTTTTCGTGTTTGTCCACAACATAAACTTTCTACTTCTATAATATAGATTTGGCTCTTTATTGATTCTAAAGTGGATTTTAATTGTGCTAGTGCATTTTAGTTTTCTTTTTAATCTTTCCAGGTTTCTAGGCTGGTTTTCATCTTTACTTGCATTGAATTTAGCTACATTCTAATCTCATCCTGTCATTGTTCTTATTTTTCATCTCCTTAACAAAAACTCATAAATAAAATTAAGCGTTATCCAATTGCCTTCATATTGTAGTTTTTTTTCTCTGTGTCTTGAATATAAAGTACCATTCTTTTCATATTAAATAATATTTCAAAGTCTCATGTTGAACATATTTCATTGTACACACGTTTCAGAGTACACAGTTTTCACTACTTCTTTCACATTTACCTCTTTCTCCTATAGACTTCACCAGGATACACTCAGGAAAATTGCACTACTGGGACATCTCATATGTGTATAACTAAAGAAGAGTGGCCATGATAAGGATGATAGGAAAGAAAATGTCCCTAGTCATTTTAGAAAACAGTTACAACATAGATCTAATATCCCTGGAAAAAGAGTAAATGTTAATGCTTGGTACAAATCTGCATACAGTCTAATTTTGTTAAGCTGAAATTTCTTATAAGGTTATGGAGATAATTGTCAAAAATCCCTAGTTTCTAATGCTGCAGAAGTATTCCACCCCTAATGCAGAGGTGTCTGTGAGCATTTCATGGGAAATTGGAAGAAAAAAAAATTCTGCTAGTTCACCTGTATTCTTCCAAAACAAACCACATCACAGATATTTAAACTGAAACAAGCAATGTTTTTTCCCCTTTTGGAATAATTCTATTTTTCACTTTTTACCCATGCATTCTTTTCTATCTCAAGATATTGGCAATGCATATAAAAGAAAGAAGGTAGTTTATTTCTATAATTATAAATATATTAGTACATTAATTCTATGCTGAAATGGACATTAAAAAAAAAAAAAACAACTAAGCTAAGAAATAATAGGCATTTTTTCTCCATGAGTCTCAACTGAATTCTTAAAAGCTAAAGGCAATCTATTTTTAATAATTGATCTGCTAATAATAACTCCTGCAAAAACATGCCTGAAAGAGGGGAGCCTCCAAATTTTGCTTTTATGTACTTTTACATCTCTCAGATTTTTTTAAACACAATTAGTAGTTGAAAGCTAACAAAATTTAAAATACTTTGAGCACTTGCTACATATAAGACACTACATTGTATCAGACATGGCCTTTGCTTATAAGTTAGACAGGGGAGCCAGGAAACACTCAAGAAATGGAAGCTCACTATATTGCTCCTGCAAGTTGCAGTGTCACTTCTACCTAAAATAAATTTCTGAATTGTAGAAACTCAAAAGTCTACAACCCAAAGGATAATAGTCATATTCTGACAAGGATTCCTGATTGACAAGCTAGAACTGAATTAGACTTCTGGAATCCCTATCTCCACATATGAGATGAATTTTAGATTTTTCAAAATAAAAATGAAGTTTCTGAATAAGAATTTTTAACTAATAAAGAAATCTATGGTCTATGTGGGCTTATTACAATGACCACTTATTGAAGTATGTCATGTTCTTCTGTCCATTTCCCTAAAATTCTTTTCCCCTCTACCTAGACGGCCAGAACTGAAGCTCTGCTTTAAGGAAGATAACCCAATCCAATGTCAACAGAGTTTTCCTTTGAAAAGACCTGTCACTTTGTGTCAATTGTAGGAATTTGTGTCAATTTCTGAAGTCATTTCATATTTACTTTACATTACATCATTTTGCTCATGTCTCAAGCAACTGATGATGTACCTGAAAATTTATTGGACAAGACAGCTCCCTTCTCAAGTGCAGATAAGCCTGAAAGGCAAAGGTGAAAAACAGTCAATGTTTTAGGAACAACTAAAATATCTAACTAAAATGAAACAAACTTTAAGGTTTAAATTAAATTTGACGTCATTACCATTGACGTTAAAAATAATAAATTGAGCTACACTTGACTTATACTTGATTCTCTATTTTCCTAGCTAGTTTTGCGTATCTGATTTAAACTTGATATATTTTTAAAATACCTAATTTTTAAGTAGTTGAATTTTATATTCAATGATCAAATAAAATTGGTGTCTCACACACAAAAGACTATTAATTGGATTGTTTTTCTAACAGTAGAGAAATTTGCATCACATCACCAGAACTCATCACTTTTCGTCTGAGAAAGGTACGTTAGTTGGGAAGTAGACTTGGTCCACATAAAATGTTATCTCTATCTGAACAGACATCATTCTTGGCATCATAATTTAACCAGCCAAAACGATGTTCCCAAGGCTAGTTCTTTTCTGAAAATAAATAAGCACTTAAAATTGAGGGGCTCATAAGTGTCTTCCAGTCCTGAAATTCTTCTGTCCCCTAAATTTAAGATTTTCTTGGCATCTGCATTTGTTTTGCTCTAAAGCAGAACTACTGAAAATTTAGCATACCATACTAAGTCAGAAATATAAGGATTAATATTCAATATATGGACAATATATGAAAGAATAGGTCTTTTACGACATTTCTTTTCATGAGTGAGAAGGGACCTAATAAATTACTGTATTAAATCTCCTCTCACAAGTGAAGATAAATGTCATAAAGAGCTTAAGTCCTCATGTATTACATATAATGTACAGTTCTTCTGTCTACCTTCTGATATTTCTATATTTTATCAAACTCATCTAATGGGCTTTACTTCATCATCAAACACTTTTTTCTTTATGACCAGAAAAAAAAAAAAAAAAGAAAAGAAAAGAATAAAGAATGTATGGAGAAGAAATTGTTAACTTCATTTAAGTTGTTGCTCTACTTGGTATATCTGTTCTTATGTTCTCTGCTGTTATACTTTTGTTCATGTAATTTTTCATCTCCAAGAGCTGAACAGATGAGGGTAGCTACAGTGTTGATGTTTTATGCTGAGTAAAACTTTAGACATATTTTGGATCTCTTCCCTAACCACCCTTTTTGTCTTTTTAGTTTTTCTTTATCTGAAATGATATTACTTCTCCCTAAACTTGCACCTCCTCTTGTTTAAAGTTATTACTAAACACCTATGTAAGTTAGACAGAAGGAGGCCATCCTGTACTCTTCTGTGACTCTCAAGCCATACAACTCAAATAACTCTAAATTATGTATGTTCTACATTTTCATTATCATGCCTATGTACTTTCATTTGTTAATGCCTTTGCTAAGTCCTCATGGTCTTTTACATAGACAATTTTTATAGTCCACTACAGTAGTAGCTTTCAAATTTTTTTTTCCTATCACCATAAAATAATACATTTACATTATGACTCATTGAACGCATACATGATTACAGTTGAATATATTGATGAAATATAAATTTCAAAAAATTCTTCTCTTAATTTGTGATGCTCACTGATGTTTTTTATTCTATTTCATTTTTAAAGGAAAAAATGATTTTACAACCTCACTGATGGGCGGTGTGCTACCTAGAATTTGAAGAACACTGCAAAAGAATGGCTCTGTCTCCAGTCAAGACTCTAGTTAATGAATTTCCCATACTGACAGCAAAGAGTTCTGTGTTCTACCTAGCTAACCACATAACTTCTCGCATTAAGGCTTCTCTTTCAATTACTGGATAGTGTAAACTTATTAGTTTATCATGCAAACAGGGCTCTCCTTGTTTATATCTCCAACTTATATTTCATACTCCCAACTCACATGCTCAAGCCATTCCATTTTATATCGTATATATTTCTACACAGTAATTCTACTTAGAAAACTTAACCCTTAACTCTTCATATTTTTATCCTTCAATTCTATTCAATACCTTTTTCCTTCTCTGTAAAGCTGTCTCTAATCCCTTCCGAAATAGAAATAGTTATTTTTCTCGTCCCACTACTGTACTTTTAAGTACACTTAATGGAAGAGACTCACAGAACTCACTCCCCATAGATGCTTCCATCTTGCTTCTGTAGCCATTAAGCATGTATTTATCATAATGGTATGATTGTTTTCTTCTGATCCAATTTTTCCAAATTTTCTATTTCTCAGCAGGAAATTTTTGTACTTCTGTTCATGAGACACATTGCTGTATGAATAAGATTCTTCAATATCCAGGGGTAGGAGTTACATGTCCACCCATGAAATAGTAAATGGTATGGCAATTGCTTTGCACCAAAACTAGACATTTAGAAAACTAGATGAAATATATGAAACAGCTATTTTCAACCACTTGTCTGTGGAGAGAACAGGATTGTGATAGATCCTGATAGAGCGACAAATGAGAAGTCTATGATAAACTTGGCTTTCTGCCAGGGTAGAACAGATTCAAGTTTACAGAATTGAGGAAACAGACATAGAATCCCAAGGAGAACAAAGCAGCTGGAATTTGGAGGACAGAGTAATGGAGAAAAGGGAGCTCCTCAACAAAGACTTTTAGGAATCTACACAAGCATCTCCAAAATTCTTAGGCTAAATCCCAGGTTGAACACCAATCTGCATATGTACCAGGTAAAACTCTATGAGGCCTGGCAAAAATCAACTGTCAGAGCTATAAGCTTAACAATTCCCAAAGGTCACAAAGGGCTAGCAGATATGCAAGTCGTTTTGTTTTGTTTTGTTTTGGTTTTTTACCAGCCCGAGTAAAAAGATCTTGTTGAAACGGTGGTGAGGTTTTAATAGACATGTCAGAAGGATCACACCTTAGAAGCAAGGTTAGACTAACCCTAGATTGAAAGATATTTTAGACTCGATTTAACAAAGCTTAAAACAAACAAACAAACAAAAACCTTGAAAAAATTATACTGATCTTCAAATTATTTAACTCCATGCCCCCAAATCTTTAATACTCTAATGAAAAATAAAAATCCAAAATAATCAACAATGTGTCATTCATAATATCTGACACCCATCAAATATTACTGTACTACAAATATTCGGTAAAGAAGTAGCAAAATTTGAAACATAACTAACAGAAAAAGCAATTAACAAACATAGAGCCAGAAATAACAGAGATGATGGAAGAGGAAACAAAACTATAAAGAAGCTTTCACAAATATGCCAAATAATTTAAAGGAAAATATAAGCTTAATGAATAAAGAAATAGAAGATATTTTTTAAAGAACAAAAGGAATATCTAGAGACGAAAAATGTAACATATGAAATACACAAATGAGATGCTGGACAGTCTGGGCAACATATTAAATGCTTCAGGAAAAAATCAATTAATTTGAAGACATAACAATAAAATGTATTCAAGCCAAAGGACAAAGAAAAACAAGACTAAAAAAAATCGGGGGCCCTAAGTCACCTGTGAAATAATATTAAGTGGTCTAATATATATGTAATTGGGATCAAATACGTGGAGGAGAATAAGAAAGGGAATAAAAATTACAGGAAAAAAATAATCAAAATACTTCAAGTTTGATGAATTGTTAACACAGATATTCAAAGAAAGCCACACCAAGGAACATCATAATCAAATTGTTTAAAATCAATGATAGAAAAATAATTTTTAAAGCAAGAAAAATATTGACATTCTATACAGAGAGAAAACAATATAATGACCATGGACTTCTCATCAGGAAAAATACAAGACAAAGTCAATAAAGTGACATATTTAAAGTTCTAAAGGAAAAAAGTTAACAAATATTTTTATAGTGAGTGAATATTTGTTTCAAAATCAAAGGTTAAATGAACAGTTTTTCAGACAAGCAAAAGTTGAGAGAATTCATATCCAGAAAATGAATAAATACAAGAAGAAATATTAAAAATATTAAACAGTAAATGTTAAAAATAATTATATAAGCTGAAAGAAAATAATACTAGACGTATACTTGGAAAAAGAATATCAGAAATAATAAATATATAAATAAATATCAAAAATCCTTTTTTTGTTTTTAAATTTTCTTTAAAAGCAATTAACCATTTAAAGTAAAATTTATAACAATAAATAGTGGGGTTTATGTGTAGAAAAAAAAATATGACAAAAATAGCACCAATGGTGGAATGGAACAATAGCACTATATAACTATAAATTTCTTATGTTATATGTTAAGTGGTATATTTGAAGCTAGAGCAAGGGTTGGTGAACCATGACCCATAGGCAAAATCTAGCATTATCCTGTTTTTGTAAGGTCCACAAGCTAAGAAATTTTTCTCTTTACATTTTAAAAGGCTTATTCAACAAAGTATATATATGACAGAGAATTTATGATACCCATATATTTACAGTTTGCTTTTGTATTGTAAAAGTTTGCCAATTCCTGAGCTGACTGTTATATTAAACTACATATAAAAAAAACTCTAGAGAATTTACTGAAAATATAAAGGTATAAACAATAAGCCCACATAATTGGATAAAGTGGAATACTAAAAAAAATAATAAATTAATTTAAAAGAGGAGGAAAAAAGGGACAAAAAATAGATGAAAAAATATATATCAAGAGGATAGGTTTGAACTCAAGAGTATCAATAGCTACATTAAACACTCCAATTAAAAGGAAGAAATTTTCCTTTTGGATAAAATGTCAAGACTTAATTATACTCTGTTTAGAAAAAAGCTACTTGAAATACAGAGATACATATATGTTAAAAGTAAGAGCATAGATATCTTACGCAAATATTAATCAGAAGAAAGCTGGAATATCTATACTAATATCTATTAATATATTTAAGGAATCTATAAATAGATTCATTTTATAAAGTCTGTAAAATAAGCTTGATGAAAAAAACTATTTCCAGGGATAAAGAGGGATATTATCATTTCAAAATGATTAAAAAAAAAAGATGGCCAAAGATCTAGTCACTTCTCAGAGAAGATATGTGAATGACTAATAAAGACATGAAAAGATGTTCAACATGACTAGTCATTATGGAAAAACAAATTAAAATCATAATTTGGTACCAATAAATACTGACTAAAATGCTTAAAATAAGAAATGACTGACTATATCAAATTCTGGCAAAAATATGCAGCTACTGAAACTCCCATATTTCTGGTGGGAATGTAAAATGGTACAGTCACTTTGGAAGTCATTTTGGCAGATTTTTTAAGTTAAATATACATTTTCCATGATGCAGCAGTTTTACTCCTAAGAGAAATTAAAACATAGGTCTACACAAAGTCTGGTAAATATTCATAGCTACTTTATTCATTAGTCTAAAACTGGAAACAATCCAAATATCTATCGAAAGGTAAGTGGATTAAAAAAAAAAAAAAAAAAACAGCTATGTAATACCGTACAGTGAAATACTACTCAGCAATAAAATGGAATAAACTACTGAGACACACAGTAACATCGATGCATCTCAAAACCATTGTGTTGAAGAAAACAAGACACTAAAGAGTACCTAATGTGTGATTCCTTTATATGAAGTACTAGAAAAAGCAAAATTAGTTTATAAACAGAGAAACCAGGTCAGTGGTTGCTGAGGGTGTGGGATCAGCATTGGGTGCGGTTAACTATGAAACTTTTTGAGGCAATAGAAATATTCTATATGAGGACGGCAATGGTGGTTATATGGATGTATAAGTTTGTCAAAATTGATCAGACTTGCACATTTTAAATGGGTACATGTTGCTGTCTGTGGATTATACTTCAACAACTCCTTTAAAGAAAGGAAATCACTAATGACTCTTATATTTCAGTCTCTCATTTCTAACCAGAACTTCCTTGAAAACAGTAGCTATATATTATTACATTTCCATCTACTAGTACAGTACCCAGCGGATAGTATGTAAAACATAAATATTTGATGAATACAAACATAAGTATTTGAGCAAATAAATGAATGATACTGAATTTATTCAGACAAAATCACAAGCCAAACTTTAAAATGAATAAAATTTTGGGTGGCATCATGGAAGTTTCCTTCTGACTATTCTTCTATGAACCTACCATGACATGATTTCTAACAATCCACCATTACAGATATATAACTTTGGATAAGAGAAATTACTTCCTTAAGATTCCAATTTTCAAGTGCACATACATCTAGGATAAAATATTGAGCTATTAATACCAACTAAAATTGACATATCAAATTTGTCAGTATTTCCAGCAAGCAGTTTTTAGAATAGGCAAAAAGTTCTTACATTTGGTATTGGAAAAAAAAAAAAAAAAGAGAATGGCATTATTTCTAGAAAGCATTGACCTGGGTGGCAGGTCTTGGGTAACTGAAGGCTGAAAGGGAGTACTCTGCATTTGAGCAGTCAGTGATGTGCTGAAAGGAAAAGAAATGGTGCAAATAGGGATGGGGAAAACATAGAGAACACTTTTCGATTCTTCTTTTTTCTTTCTTTTTTTTTTTTTTTTGACATTTCCCCTCATAGAACCAGCTGGGGTTCTAGGGTGATTCAGCCTGTCTCTGGGAACATTCCCACAGATGATTTTTGGGGTTAGTGGCTCACACAAGGGCCATCTGTGTGAGGGTCCCAGAATGTAATGCTTCTCAAACTATTAAGTTTTCTTTTCCCCCAAATCCCGTTTCTGGGCTGAAATATACTATTGTGATATTGCCACCTGGTTCAGCAAAACAGACAATAGATTTACTTGAACTTCATTGGTACAAAGCAAGTAAAACAAGCATTGAGTTTTGAAAAATGTTTCTTTTCTTCCTGAATACCCATGTCAAATAAAAGTCTGGGAGATGAAACACTTAATTCCCTTAAAACTTTGGATAGTGCGGTGCAGAAAATGTACATCAAATCAGAGTTCATATTCTTCCTCCTAGGACATAAGGAAACACTGGATTTCCCTGCAGGCTTGCAGTTAGGCAGGGCCATGGACTGATTCTGAAAAATTAACTGAGTCACTTGTGCATGGAGACAGTGACAAGCCCTTTCACAACTCTTTTGTCCTTCTCTCTTCCCCGGCCTTGGTCACTGGTAATATTGATCTCAGAGTTGGAGGCCGCATTGTCTGTGGTACCTGGGTGATTCTGCAGAGAAGACACCACCCTCTGCCCTTGCCAGCCTTCCTTGGACATATAAAAAGAGTTAGAAACAACTTTTGTTGTGCAAAGTCCCTGAGGTTTGTCTTATTTAGCCTGGGCTGACTAATACAGCTACTTAATGTTTTATACAAAATAATTACTATGATTTCCCCTTTTTAAAAATAATCTATATAAGAATCACAAACATTGAAAGAAAAAATGTCTTTTGAATTGGGGGGATAATGGAAGTTTCTCCAATGGTCCTCACATTAAAATATTATTTGTTTATTATTTTTAAACTTTTCAATATATTTCTAATTATGGAAAGTTTTCAGAAGCTTGGCAGAGTTTAATCAAATATGAAGTGCTAAATTAACAGCATTGACAGGAAGTATATTAACTGAAATACAATAAGTTTTGTATATATATACATATGCTATAACTTACAATTTAACACAAAGTATATTGAAGGTGATAGGTCTATTTAATTCAATATTTTTTTGTTTTACTTTTCCAAATCTTTATAATATTTTACTGAGCTGTTTTACATCATAGTTCTACATAAAAGATTTATAAAATATATCAAAAATAAAAAGATGAGACTTCTCAAGAAGTAGGTAATACAAAAGGATATACTTTCCCCCCAAAATACAGCATATCTTTATCCTGTGAAGCAGGATGGAGTCTTGCCTGAGAGGGGCAAAAAAGTAAATATTTTAAGTTTTGGGGGTCATATATTCTTTGTGAGTGTGGTGTGTGTGTGTGTGTGTGTGTGTGTGTGTGTGTGTGTATCTGTAAAAGTGCGGAAACCATTCTCAGCATCTAAAATACAAAAAGACGCCAAGAGTCGGATTTGGCCCACAGACTACAGTTTACCCTCCTTACTAGAAAGAGTTTACTTCACTAATAGCATAATAACACTACCATAGCATTTTTCTTTTGAAGTCATTTGAAGGAAAAGACAAATGCCTCAACTGGTTTGAAAATTGCTGAATTTCTTGGAGTGTTTGTATTCACAAATCTTTCCATTCCCATGCAAAATTATCCTTTTGCCTGAAGTTATCCTTACCTTTCATTTGGATACTGTTAGGGTTTGGATATTAGTTCACAGTTGTTACTAAATAATCACATTTGAATATGTACACATATAATAGTACATTAATTTGCCAAGTACCATGTGGGCCAGTGTCTCCCTCAGGACCCAGCAGCATCCAAATGTCCAATTCTTGTATTTATTCAAGCCACCTCCTCATCTCTACGTTCCTTTGCTGGCAGCCACTTCTCTGAAGTTACTGGGCCCTGATCACACCTTCAACTGCATCCAGAATCACTACTCTTCTACCCACGTGACCACTGACACCATCTTTGATCGAAGTCTTCCCAATTTCAGATGTGGCAATAGTAGCTCAACTCAAACAAATTACAGTGCCACTTTGGAAAGAGTGACAGACACTTGACTATCCCTTCAAAGACTTTCTCCTTACCACTACGTAGTAAGTGGCTGAAGTGGTTAGACTTGTTGTTACACTGTCAAAGCTGTTGTCTGACTTTTCTCCCAGACTGGAAAAACAAAGCAAAGGAGAATATGACAGTGGCACTAAACTTGGCTGAGGTCTGCTGATACTGGGGCTGAATAACAGAGAGGAGAGAGCTGGCCCTTGCTTACAATGGTTTTTGCAAAGAGAAATGAAAGTCTGAGTCACTTCAGGAAAAAAAGTTAAGAACAGTCAAGGTTGTGCAATGGCAATTAGTCAAGACAGAAAGAGTGGATTAGGGACCTGGAGACGGACGCTATCTCTTGATGCCATAAAATGTAGAGAGGACATGTTTACATGGGTGGTGGTAAGTTGCTTCTAGGGCAGTGAAGCCACTTACATATTTAAAAGAGTTACATTACACTCTTACCATATATGATAGACCTTGCTACTAACAAATTAGAAAGATCACTTCCTGTTCTTACAGGTTGGCTCCTGCTAACAGAATAATGAAGATCAAAAGCTAGTCCTGCAAAGAACAAAGATATAAGACCATCTGTATCTCTTGGATTATAGTGGTCTCTCGTGTTCCCTAAGAGATTTCCTTAAGCAATATCTCAACTCAAGTACATAGCGACTTTGCAAAACCTTCATATTCTTATATCCCAACCAAGGACACAGGGGCATATATCAAGATGAGACATCAGAAATAATCCATAGTATGCCATTAGTATCCAAGATGGATATGCAAACCACCTCTAATAATATTTCAGTAATACTCTTTTTATAAAGCTACGATTAATATTCTTCTCTTTAATCCACAGAGAAAAACAATAAATGCCATGTTTCTAACATGGAAAATGTTAAAATACCAGATGCTACTTGTTTGGAGTAATATGTTTCCATGTAGGGTTGTTTGTTTCTTTGTTTGTTTGGGTGTTTTTTTTGTATACTTCAAATTAAAAAATGCTTTTATGAGATTTTTACATTGTGCTTTTCCAAGGAAAGTTCTAGGTTGGTTCCACCAAAGGAAGCATTCTATTCTTTCCTGTTTAAAATTACAGAAGTAAGTTTATGTTAAGGTAACAATGTCTTTAATTTCAGGTACCATTTAAAAATCTCATGAACATAGGTGTTTGTTTTGACATTGAGAAAATAACTGTATACGATTCAAACCCTTTTCTTTCATTTGTGCTAAATATGTGCTACGAATGTGACGTAGGCCCCTTATTGCCACCTAGAACAATCAAGAATGAAAACTGATATAATAATAAATCCTGGAAATTGAGAATATAAACAGAATAATGATGTAGGCATCTGCAAGTTCATCAGATCCCCAAACTTAACCATCCTGTTCAGAAAGCCTTCTAGAACAGGTAGTTTTAAGTTATTTTAATACCTGAAGATAGAATTTCATTTTCTGACATGCTGTGAAGTTCTTCCTTCTAACTAGCATTATAAATCCCTCTTGCTGCAGTTTTAGCTCACCTCCTGCAGTTTGGTCTTCCGTGATCAGGAAGAACAGCTGGTCTCCATCATCCTTACAATAACCATTCATATCCATTCATATTCCCAAAGTTATATCCCCCTTGGGTTTCCTCTTCTCTAGGCTAAAAAGCCCAGTTCCTTTAACCTTTCCTCAAAGGTCCTATTTTTCAGCCATTTCATCATCTTTGTTGATTGCCTCTGGACCCTTTCCAAACTCTGTATCTCCTGTCAGTTGTGCTTTTCTCAAACTAGAACAGGACTTGATTGAAGACCTTCTCACTGCCAAATATACTTCCTGTTCTTACAGGTTGCCTTCTGCTAGCAGAAAATTATGATCAAAAGCCAGACACTCATAAAACCCTTAGCTGCCATTATATTCCTATTGCAACCCCCACCTTCTGCCCTCATACAACATGAGTAGAGATGGAATGCATTTCTGCAGTAAGGAAATTATGAAATGGGGCAAATCAGGCTTTCGAGACATACCACCTCTGCATTCAGCATCTTTCCTTTCTCATGCCTCCCATTCTTGGGACATCTCTCTTGCCAGCCTCTGAACATCTACAAATTTACATCTAGAGCCTTTGGAGCATCTCCCTGCCTCATGGCACCCTACCCAAGGTTCCAAGAGCCCCCCAGATTTCTCTTTTCATCTCCTCTTCCCTCAGATGCCCACCGTATGATTAGGGTTCCTTTTAGTGCGAGTAAAATTAATTCTGGTTAAATTATTGATAATAAGAGAGATACCTCCAGTGTTCAGTTTTGCAGGCTTGTGAACTATATATTAATGCTATCATAATGTATGCATTTTTCTGTAATTTTCTTGCATTTCCAGTAATAGTATGCTCAAAAATTTTATCTATATAGATGCATATATTTGAGGTTATTTATTTTCACTTCCATTTAGTGTTGCAGCACATGTTACTGCTGTTGTTGAGTTTAACCTGTCAATGAACAATTAAATTACTTCCAGATTTTCTGTTATTTTAAACAAAGTTATTATGAAAATTTTTGTACCTATGTGAAAGTTTTTCTATAGGGTATGTCCCCAGGAATGGAACTGCTTAGTTATTATGTGCATTTTCAACTTTAATAGATGTTCAAAATTTTTCCCAAGTAGTTAGAAGAATTTACATTTCCACCAGCAGTGTATGAGTTACTGTTGCTCTACCTCCTCTCCAATATTTTTCATTGTCTGACTTTTTAATTTTACAAATCTGATCTATACTAAATTATATTCCATTGTGGTTTCAATTTGCATTTCTCTATTGACTAGGCTTAAGTCTTTACATATATGAGTATTCTTTAGAAATTGTGTTTCCTTTTCTTTAATTCTTTTTCACCTATTTTTTTCTCAGGTTATGTTTTGTGTTGATTTAGAGAAGGTTTATATATAATATATTGTATATGTGTTTGTACATGTTTTCTGGATATTATCCAATGTACATACTGCAAAATCTCAAATGGCTGATCTTTTAATTGTATCCATTTTCTTTGGTTTCTGTGGCAGATTTTTTTCCCTTATGCATTATTATGCTTTTAGAGTCTTATTTATGAAATCTTTCCCCAACTGAATATGACAAAGATATTCAACTATGTTGTCTTTTTAAAGTCTTAAAGTTTTTATTTCATTTTTAAACTTTTAATTCATCTTCTATTGATTTATGTATTGTTTGAGATAGAAATCCAGTTTAATATATTTATATGTGGATAAGCAATGTTCATTGTGTCTTTATTAACTCATTTATCTTCAATGCTAGTTCTGTCATACTATATGTGAACCTTATTTTGGACCTGTATTCTGTTCCATAGATATTTTGCCGATTCAAATACGAATGCTACACTATCCCAATTATTTTAGCAAGTTTTACCACACTGTATTATTCTTCTTTCAAAATGTCCTGACTATTCTTGGCCCTTTGCTCTTCCACATAAATTTGAAATTCAACTTGTGAATCTACACACACACACACACACACACACACACACACACACACAGAAAACCCTGTTGGTATTTTGATTGGAAATGCATTGCATCTAGAGATCAATTTATGGACAACTGATACATCTTTAAAATGGTAAATCATTCAATCCAATAACTGAAAAGATAAATGGTATATCTTTCCATTTATTTGCCCCAATCTGAGGCTATTCATTTTTTAATGGGCACTTTGAACTCTAATTATATTCATTTTATCTATTTTTTCATTTGTGGATAAGGTTTTTATAGTAAATGCTGCCACATGGTCAAGAAGATTTTCTCCCATGTTTTAACTGAAGCTTTATAGTTTAACATTTCAAATTCAAGTCCACAGGTTATCTTGAATTAATTTTTCTATGGTATGAAGAGAGTGATGGTTCATTTTTTTCCTCATGTAAGTAGCTAATTTTTCTGGCACTATTTATTGAAAAGGTTTGCTTTTCTCCAACAAATTGTTTAGATCCCTTGGTCAAAATAATTGACCAAAGAAGTTCGAGTCTTTTTTGGACTCTATTCCTCCCAGTGATTTTTTCTTTCATTCTTTATAGCTGTACCACACTATCTTGATTACTATAGTTTGATTAAAATAAATCTTGAAATTAGATAGTTTAAGTGGTCACACTTAATACTTCTTTCCAACACTGTTTGGCTACTCTTGGTACTTTTAAAGCCCATACAGTTTTCAGAATCGGACATTAGTTTCTACCAATCTGTCTAGATTTCAATTGGGATTGTATTGAACCTATAGATAAATTTAAAGAAAATTCATTTCTTAATATTATTTTGCAATTTATAATCATGACGTATCTCTGTTCTTACTTAAGATTTTAATTTCTCTCAGCAATGTTTTGGTATTTTTAGTATACAGATCTTACAGATACTTGTTAAATTTATTCCTAAGCATTTCATAGGTTTTAATGTTATTATGAATGATATTTTTAAAATATCATTTTCTAATTATTAGCTATAAGTATATGAAAACACAACTAATTTTGACTTTTACACAGAGAAAGTATATGCCAAATAGTGGTAAGCTGAATTAACCTATAAATATATACTTTGGGGTTTCTGTACTTGTTTTCTGCTGGTAATTTAACTGCCTGCCAAAAAAACAAAAAAGAACAAAACAACAACAACAAAAAAACATTTCAACATTACTGAAAAAGACACAAGAGAATCCAGACATTCAACATTTTGATACAATGTCCAGCATCCAACCAAAATTTTCTTTAAAAATGAAGAAGCAGAAAAGTGAAATCTACAGAGAAGGAAAAGAAATCAGAAAATAGAAAGACGAAAATTAATGGAACGAGCTCATAAAAAACTTTGAGAGGTTCAAAAAATATTTAAAGAAAAAACATGAATATAAATGAAGATATAAAAGGAAGCATTTTAAAAACAAAGAATAATGTTTAAATGAAGACAAAATTAAACTGACCACATAGCAATACAAATTTTCATGTTCAATACTGCATTTTTTATTTCTAGAATTTTCAGTTGGTTTGTTTTAATAATCTCCATTTTTCATTTGAGATTCCCTATTTGTACCCTCATTATATTCATATTTTGTCTTTGAAATTTTGACTATATTAACACTAGCTCTTTTAACTGCTTGACCACTCTTTTCATCTACATTTCTGGTGTGTTTCTATAGGTTATGGGTCACATTTTCCTACTTCTTCCCTTACCTAGTAATATTTTACTGGGTGCTGGACATTATGAATGTTATACTACTGAGTAGTTAACTGGCTTCTAGATCAGCTCAATGTTTTTAAAGCTTGTTTGTAAGATTTGTTAGGGTAGATCTAGAATAGCCTTTTCTCTAGATCTGGTATAGTTCTGGTACTAAAGAATGACCTTTCTGGTGGTCTCTACTGAATGCCCAGGTCTTCAATAATGTCTCTGCATTCTGGTTATATGGAACTTAAACACTGCTTAGCTCAGTTCTGGTAGTTTTTTTCCTGGCAATTGTTCATTCCCTGGTTGGTAGTTGTTCTTTCTTGACACATCTTGCGAAGTCTCTCCCTGTGTCTGTTCATTACGGTTTTATGCCAAAGACTCAACAAACCCCTATACAGGTTTTTGAAGTTCCTTCCCTGCATAGCTTTTCTCTCACTGGTATTCTGCCCCACAATTTCAACTGCTTCAGAAGCCCTGAACACTGATTCCTGTCTACTCAATTCAGTGAGACGAGAAAATGCCTCCAGGCAAAAAATGGGGCCAGTCATGGTATTCATCTTGCTTATTTCCCTTCCCTCACGGATTACAGCTCTGTACTTCCTTGTTTCTATCTAAAAATGGTTATATAATATATATTTGCCAAGTTTTATAGTTGTTTACACTGGGAAAGCTAGTCTGTTACCAGTTATGTGACTAGATGAAGAAGTGTCTATATCTAATTTTCAGGTATTCTGACCTTTATTCTGCAATTGGACTGCCTTTTATTTGCTATCTGCTAAATTTGAAAAGTACTTTGCCCTGACTGAGTGGTTTAGTCTCCAGTTCTGGATATAATACTTCTCTTTGGGATGAACCATGTTGTTGAGAAAACAGATTATAGAAAACTCAAAGTGACTTTTTGTTTGTTTATTTTGTGAACGTGCAATTGTTTACCTCTGTGCAACTTTATTTGCTACTGTTGGTCCAAAGCTATAAAAATTGGACCAAGGAGAATAGTAGCCATCTATCCATGGCTCTCACTTGTCCCTGCAAAGCAGGGGGATTTCCCCTACTATGGAGAAAACTGTAATGCAATTAGAAGCCAGAAGAAGAATGGGAGGGAGATAAGCATATATATACTTCTTCTTTTAGTCCTGCCTGTATATTCTTGGATTAAAATTCTTTTGCCAGCTAAAATTCTTCAATTCTCATCTCTTCCCTTCCCACAATTGCAGTTCTAATCCCTTGAAATTAGGGCATATTAGTTGGTTCCTATAATAATTCTCTACCGTGTCCTGAGGGAAATTTTGTGTTAGGTAAAAATATCTTTCTTCATTTTAAATGGTGCCTGTTAGAATTTTTTAGAAGTTTGGTAGATCATTCATATATTTAAGAACTGACTTCTATACTGTGGTAGTCATGACAGCTGCTCACCAAATATTCCAGCTCCCTTCCTTCCAATATCATGGTGGAATTGCACTTTCTTTAAACTGCTTCTTTGGAATTCAGGCTTCTGCAAGCGACTTACTTTGACAAATCAATTGACCAAGGAAGTGATGGCTATGGTGTTTCCCTGAAAATAAGACCTAGCTGGACCAGAAACTTTAATGCGTCTTTTGGATCAAAAATTAATACAAGACCTGGTCTTATATTATATTATATTATATTATATTATATTATATTATATTATATTATATTATATTAATTATATATTATACCTGGTCTTATATTATATAAGACCCAATCTTATGCTAATATAAGAATAAGTGTTATATTAGAATAAGACCAGGTCTTATGTTAATTTTTGCTCCAAAAGACACATTAGAGATGATGGTCTGGCTACGTCTTATTTTTGAGGAAACACAGTATCATTTGCAGGCAGAAGCTTTAAAAGCCAGGCCACCATTGAACATGTTCTTTTCCTTACATGGTGTTTGTTGAAGCGCATATTGAGATGAAACATATATCAGTCTCAGTCACTGAGTAGAGCACTTCCCCACCACCAGTTATAGAGACAAAGCTGAGTTAGACATATACTATGATTGAGAAATAAAGCACTGTTCTGTTAAGCTATCAAAAACTTGGGGTTGTTTGATACAGAAGCATTACCTAACCTTTCTTTGCTAATATACCAACTCTCATTTTTCTTCTCAGTGATCACTTTGGCTGATTCTTTTAAGTAGCTGATTTTGAAATTTTGTTCTTATGTCACCTTTGTTGAAAGTTGTATGTGTGTGTATGTGTTATATCTATCTATCTATCTGTCTGTCTGTCTGTCTGTCTGTCTATCTACCTATCATCTATTTATCTATCTATCATATACTCAAATGACAATCAATCAGTTCCAACCATAAACCTGGGAAGAGGAGAGATGTAGCACTTTCAAAAAAAAAAAAAAAATCATGTGAGTCATTAATTTAGAGAAGTGACGATTATCCACTTGGACATCCCAGATAGCCAGATTTGCATTTTAAAGTATTAAACCTTCCATCAGGATGACCCTAGGCATCCCAAAGGTTAATCATCAGAAGGCCATATTCAGAGGACCTGATAGCTGTCATTAGGATAAGATACTGTAGGCCATCTAAGGGGGAAAAATTAACTTGCAAACTGAAATAATATAAATTTGACCCAAATGGGGGACCAAAACTTCATACCCAGAAAAAAGACCCCAGAGCAAAAGTAATTTAGGGTTGATTGCTAATTTCTATTCACTTTTGATGTGGTCAATGCTTTTGTTTTAATATAGTACATCAAATAAGTATTTTATCACAAAATTGAAGGAAGTTCTTGAATATTTGTAATGCCAAAGCATGAGATGGCTTGAGAGAAAAACCAACAAGCATTGTTTGGCAATTAGAAGGAAAAGAAAACCAACACTTAATAGTAAACAGAACAGTATGTTGGTTAATAGCGTGAGTGCTGATGGCAGACTCTTTACTTTCAAATGACGTACTTCTACTTGCTAGCTTTGTGATCCAGATAAATTACTTAACTTTTCTGAGACTCAGTTTCCTTGTCTCTAAAATAGAGATACTACCAGTATTCACTTGACAGTGTTGTTGTATAGATTCAATAAAATAATGCATCTAAAGTGCTTAGACTCATGACTAGTAAGTACATAGTCATTATTTCACTTTAATAAAAATTAGCTACATTATTATTATTTTGAACCTATGTCTTCCAATCTTTTATCAATTTTTTTAAAACTCTATATAATTCTTTACTGATTTTCCCAAATCTGAAACTTGACCAATCCATTATATTGTATCCTTATACCTACGTACCCTTATTCATAGACTCCTCAGATATTAAGCTGCATATATCATCTATTCTACCCAACTCATTATATCAATAAGGGAACTGAGGCCTGCTCAAAACAAATGTATCCATCTACATTTGTTTTACAAATTATTAGTGAATTTGAATATCTCTATTATACATGCAATTACTTTTCTGAGACTTATAAATACTTCTGAGTTTTACAAATACTTCAGTCAGTTGTATATACCAACCATTTATGAACACAAAGAAGGTAACTTTAACATAACAAGTCCTGGAATCTTTATTTGGTTGATTTTTAATTTTGGTAACATATTTTGCATATCTTTGTATCTCTGGCATATCCTTGGGTAGGTTTTACTATGGGTCCACTTGTTTTTTCACATGTTGCTTCTAGATTTCCATATCTAGACTAAAAGCATAGCACAGTAGTTCATAAAGTACTTTTTGAATCTAGCAATTCATTTGTAGCTCAGAAATTATTTTCTAAAACATACTACATGAAAAGAAACTACACAACTCGTACATTTTCAAAGGGAAGGTTAAGGAGACAGAGCTGAGCTGGGATTCTGAGGCTGTACCTCCCCCAAAACTAGAATTCAGTCTAGAGTCTACTGCAAAGAAAGAAGAACAAAATTAGCCAATATTTACCAATTGTGTTTCAATTAGTGGGAAATGCAACCCCTTTCCTGTAATCTAAACCTCACAAATTCTGTTGTGCCTGTTACTGTTTTTAGAATCTCCAAATATTAAATATCATATTCAGATTCCAAATAAGGCAGTAAAATCTAAATAATAGATAATTCCACAAACATTTATAAAAGTCTACTGTATGTCAGGCACTGCACCGAGCGCTAGAGATACAAAGGTGAGTCTTTTTTTTTTTTTTTTTTGGAAAGTACTGCCTTTGAGGAGCTTATCATCCAGGGTTTGGAGTTGGACAGCTGTATGAAAAATAATTTGATACAATGATGCGATAAGTACCAAGAGCTCTGGGGGCACCAGGGATGATGCCTGGCCCAACCTGAGGGTCAGCAATGCCTTCTGGAGAAGACAAGGCCCACACTCTGTCCTGAGGATCACTACCTGTTATCTAGGTGCAGAAGGAGGAAGAGAATGTCAGGCAAATTCCCATCTGTGTGAGCCATATCACTGAGTAAGGGGATGCACAAGAGCGTGATGTGGAGCACTGTGGATAATGGATTACAACCTGTAGGTAATGGGAGAACTGAGGTGTTGTAAGCAAGGTGCAAAGTATTAAGACATGTTTAGAAGGTAGAGTGAACATGCTCACCTGTCCTTTCGGACACATGTGAAATGGTACTTCGCAGGTCCCTTGCTATGGGTGGTGCCATGTGATTAGTGCTGTCCAATAGGCTATGGACAATAAGAACATATGTCACTTCTGGGCCCAAACATAGAAGAGCCTTTGTGTGACCTGCCATTGTTCAATAGCCTGTGTTTGTGGAAGCACATGTACAGGCAGAGATCTGATAAGAGCAAAGAGGGGTGGAATGCTGAATCTTCACAAGGAGGCTTAACGCAGAAGATTTAAGGAGAATGAAAAATAAACTTTTGTTTTGTGAAGTCACTGAGATTTGGTTGCCATTCATTACTACAGCATAACCCAGGCTATGCTGACTAAAATGTATCAATGTTTATTATTATTTGTATATGAAGGATGAACAAGGGAGAGGGGATGACTGTGGCTCCTATATTTCTGGTTTGATCATTGGCTGCATGGTTTAATGACTATCTAATGAAATAAAATTCAAATGTGAAAACTAGTTAAATTAGTGTGGAAATCTGTAGAAGTGCCAATGTGATGATGTGTGAACTTTGAAATACCTGTGTCATCCTGATGGATTTGTTCAGACAACACTTAGGTGAAGCTCAGTAGATTCTCAGGGCTAAATATAGAGATTTAGATGTTCTCTGAATGGTAGTTAAAATTCTGAGAATAAATAAGCTCATCCAAAGAAATCATGAAAAAAATGTCTAGTGAATTTAGGCTAAGCAAATAACCCAAACCTCCAAAATCAATTCCAACTGAATTACCTAATTTGGCAAAACACAATAAATTAAAAAAAAAAAAAAAAAAAGCTTTTCATTGAGAGTTGTCATCTTAAAAACATACTGGGTCTTTTTGTATTAGTACACTGTGAGTACGGTTTTTGTTTGCTATCTCTTCTTAGATTTGGGTATTTTTTTTATTTTTTTATTTATTTTTTTTGCATTTCCAGCAGGTATTTCACATTAGTTTGTGACTCTCTGATATTCTTCCATCTGTCTATGGGTCTGAAATCCTGACTTCATTAATGTGCAATGCCACATATTCAGTAAAGGAGGTGTTCACTCAATTGTGGGCAAATCTTTGCAAGCAGTATCCTTTATACTGATCATTACCCAAAAGTGAACCTACAGATTATTCATGACTGTGAATGTTTGTCTTAAGCATGTCAAGATGGCTAGTTATTGCACAGTAAATACTACAATCTTCATTTCTTACTTTTTTATCTCCTCCTCCTTCCCCAGTAAAATATGAGCTCAGAGTGATAAGAGATTGTACCTGCCTTGTTCACTATTATATCCACAGCACTGTACCTGGGACGTGGTATTCAATCAACATCTGTGGAGACTGTTGAATGAATAAATGTGTACATGTTAAAGGAAAATGTACCATAACAAATAATTATTTTGTCTCCTACATAATATGAGAATATGACTACTGTTTGTTACAAAATAGAAATTTTAAAAGATATTTAGTCATTCCATTTCTCATTCCTGCCTTTACTGACATGTACATCCAATCCTTTGGCAAATTCTATATATCATGCTTTCAAAATATATCCAAAATCTGACTTCCCTAACCTGTACCACCCTGATCCTAGCCTCCCAACTCTCTCTCCTGGATTACTGCAGTAGTTTCCTTACTGGTCTCCCTGCTTCCGCCTGCCTGTCCACCCTCCTGATCCCCTGTACCCCAGGTTAATTTCAATACAAAGGTCAGAGTAATAGTCTAAAAATGTAAATCAGATCCTGTGACACCTGTTAAGAGGCTTCCCATCTCACTCAAAATACAAGTAAACACCCTCAGAGAGTCTCACCAGGTCCTACAGCAGCTGGCCAGTTGACCTTATCTCCTGCTGTCGTCTTTGCTTCCTTCTTTCCAGTCATACAAACCTTCTCCTTCTTCTTTAAAGACACTACGCATAGCTCCCACCTCAGGATGTTTGTATTTGCTGTTTCCTCAATTTGGCATGCTCTGCTTCCAGATATCCACAGGGCTGGCTCCCTCATTTTTATCAGGTCTCGCCTCCAATGTAATTTTTCTCAGTAATGCATTGCCTAACTGGCCCATAGAAAACGTCAGTGCCCTTGTCCACACCCTTTATTTCCTGTCCCTCTAACACTAACTACGTCTTTTGTCTTCATAGCATTTATCACCATCCAACATATTATGAATTGACCTGTGTATTTATGTATTGTCTGTCTCCCCATAGTAGAACATAAGCTCCATGAAGTCAGGGGTGTGCCTATTTTGTGCAATGCTGTTATCACCCAAAATAATGTTTGACACAGAGTAGACATAAAATAAATATTTACTGAGTAAATAAACTGTAACTCTAAACACCTAAAGTTTAGAATCAACTCTGAGTCAATGAGAACTAAGCTGATGAGTATTTCAGAAATCCCATGAAGACGACGGATATGGGAGCCTGGGAGTTAATTTTCAATTCTGAGCTAATTTTCGATTCTAAACTCTGGGCTGTAATAGGACAGACATCTCAGTTCACAAGACCTTCAGCCTCTCTTTTCCTCTACAAATCAAAGTTTGTAAGAGAATATTTCTGACATCACAACTGGCCCTGAACCCTAACAGCCTGACCAGGGCCCAGAAAACACCTGAAGATGAAAAATGTCAGTGTTAAACAGTGTTTCCTCTTACCACTTAACCTAAGACTGTAGTGCAATGACAAGTCCAATAATATAATTATCTTTACCTTTATTATTATTATTATTATTTTAGTGGTGGTTTCAGTGCAGAATTCAGTGTTTAGATTGTTTTTATCAGAACTAGTTTAATTTTGTTGAGGTGGAAGTAATAAGAAGGTGAGTGTTTTACTAACATTTGGGAAATAGTCTTACAAAGAAAATTATAAATTAGGCTCTAATCCAACCTAACTTGTATTTGTTAAATATTTTAAAATCAATTTATGGTTTTAACTTCATGGAAAAAAAAAATTACAGTGTTTGAATGCTGTGTGGCTTTAAAATACATTTTATCTTTAGTCTATTGATGTCCTTAAAAGGTTTACAGGTAATTACATCATTTCCTACAAAAACATAAAACATTATGAGGACACCCTCATAATTTTCGATATTAGGTGATACAAACTGCATTCTCGTAGCCAAGACAAGCAAATGAAACGAGCTCAGCAAAGTTTATACAAGTCCAATAGCCAATAACAAATAATTAAAATAATAAAATGTAAACTCAGCCTGCTGGAAGGTAACGATACAAAGCAGAAGTCTATACATAAATTTAAAATCAATAGATGTACACACAAAGGTGTATTATTTCTCTCCCTGGATACCATCAGTTTAATCTCAAACTCAGACTGGAAGCATTTGCAGCTAATACCATTCTCCAAATGTCTATCAGAGAGTGTTTGATCGATTGCATAGAGCAGATGATGCTCAAGAACAAGGATGTATTTATTCTACTAGTGGCTAAATCAATAGGTGATAGAGCCAATTTTACATGCCGTGATGGCGATCTGTACGTTTTTCACTTTTTATGCACAGATGTAGGTGGCCCTGGTTGTGGCAGACACTCACTCTCAACAGAAAATGAGACCAAGAGTCCCAAACCTTGACTGTTAGGAAATTGCTCAGAGGGCTGCCTTGCTGAGACAGTTCATTCGTGGTGCCTCAGCTCTGCACTCATTACTCAGCTTTTCACTCAGTAACCAGAACCACTTCAACAAATACGGAAGTCAGACAACACTTTGCAAGTAATTAAACTAAGAGGACCATGCCTCTTTGATATCGGATTTAACATTTCATGAGACCATATGACAATTCATCCCCAGTAATATTTGGCTTTTCCTCTTACATAAAACAAAGATTGAGAAAAGAGAACACTGGAGCTGCACATGTCCTTTTCATGGTATTGTCCTAATTGTATTCCTTTGAAATGAAATACTAAATTTTGTAAGAAATTATATTCATAGCTATTTAAAAAATTATCCACATACATATTTCAACCCTTCCAACAGCCCTGTGGGATTAGTCATTTTGATGCCGGTTTTAACCGAGGATTTTGCTTCTTAGAAAAGTTCATTTGTCATATCCTTGGTAGACAAGTACAGAAAAGGCTCATCTGACACTAATGCTCTGGTTTCTCTCCATTTTTCCACTTCGGGGCGCCTAGACATCTCATTCCCCACCCCTGCCAAGCACAAAGGGGACCCCACCACACTTTTTCCCAAGGACTGGCAGCATCCTGATTTATCAGAAGAATTAATGCACTTCCCTGCATTGAAAGGGCTTGTTTGAAGAAATCCGTTCCTGCTTGGAAGAGCCTTGGGAAAATCGAATCTTCAGTGACCTTTAGGAAAATCCCAACCTTCAAACCAAAAGGCCCTGAACCAGAAACCAACTTGTGAAGGCACCTCTCGACACTCTCCTGACCCACAGCCATCAGTTTTACAAGCGACCCACTCTCTTTTAATATCCACCCTGGGTACCGCCTGACACTCAGGTTCCTGGTGCAGAGAGACTGGGACTGGCCAGGCGGTAGGAAAGAGAGCGGAGGGATTAAAAAGTACCCTGCTCATGGCTGGAAAGTTTGTAAAGAAAGTACTGAACACAGACTTCCCATCGTATCAAAAGGAAAATTTATGCATCGCCTTTGAGTTCAACTTCTCCATTAAAGCTTTTCCCCTATAATCTAGGGAGTTCTTATCTTGGTGACTTATGATGTTATGGAGGGGCTCATGCATGGAAAATGTCAATAGAAATAGTAACTCTGGAAGGGAAGGGCCTCCTAATTAGTCCCCATTTAGATTTTATGATGGCTTTGAGATCTGCTCATCCTGACAGTGCGCACTGTGGTTACATATTGTTCTAGCCTGAGGGAACCATAGGAAAATCCAGATTTATTGTACCTATCATACCAGCATATTTCATTTGCCATTATGAGCAGCCATCTCGCAATGATGCAGGAGTATTTATTACAGATTAAATTGTAGGACCTGGATGGTTTAGTGAGGTTCTTGAGGTATCATTTATGTCATTAACTGGCTCATTATCAGATCTGCAAATCTCCATTCTTTTCTGAGCCTTCTGTTTGAGCATGGAGGCTTCTGGGCTCGGGCAGCTTCCAGGGCCGTATTTTGTGGTGGCGTGGTCATTAAGTTTAAATACAGACAAAGCAAATTGCTTGCATCACACCCCCTTTTCCCCCCCACCCACACACACTTCCCTGTGATTTTCTTTTTTCTTTTTTTACCTCATTTCCTGGAAGGTGGTGGCAAATGCCTCCTTTAGGGCTATTGCTGGGGTCAGGGTGGACTGTTATTATGCATCGGGCTGCTAGACTCTGCCCAGGTGCTGGTGTGCACGGAGCAGTACGGGGTGGGAGGAGTGACTTTTGAGCTGCAGGATTCAGGGGAATTATTTTCCGAGGTGGCTAACGCTAATTAGGTTAGGAGTGCCTGGCTGCCTTCTACAGAGGCAGCCTCCAATTTTTCTTCTCTGATAAATAACCCCACGTTTGAAAACCAGGAAGGGAAAAGAGAGTGTGTGAAATTTAATTGTGGTTATTTAGGAAGTTAGCTGTTCTTCTGTGCTGATTATCTGCAGCAAGAGGGTTCAGTTTGCATGTCCTGGTGCCTCTGGGACTGCGTTTTAATTCTACCTGGGCAGCTGAGTGAAGAGGATTCACTGATGGCCGATTGTGATTTTTTTTTTTTTTTTTTTTTAAAGATAGCAGAATATTCTTGCCTAAAACATGCTGGTGAGCATTTTTGGGAAGGAATATTCAGACCAAAGTGTTCACCCCTGCTACCTCTCTTCTCTGGTTTAGTTCTTCTATTTGCATTTATTGTTTGACTCAAAGTAGGGGTTTTTTGTTGTTGATATTTGCCCTATTTACTTTCCTATATTGCTTTTTCATAAAACCCAGGGAATGGCATTTAAGTTGCTGCGTTCTTTGGTATTAAAATACTCTCCATACAGGCACAAAAGTACCTATAGAAATGCTGAAATAAATTCATAGATTATCTGGGAGAGAAAGGCCTTGTGATTTAATTGTTGAGAATAATTAATTCACTGCATAGACAATAGTTGCTGTTAAAGGTGCATTCTTAACAAGGGAAATTATAGGTGGAAGCTATTATGTACTCTTTAAAAGGGATTTGATATTAGAAAACTGGATTTGAGACAACAGAATTGTTTGACCATTAATATTTGCACAGATTAATCCTTATAAAATACTGCTTCCTTTATTTATAGAGCCATATAAAATAATTTCATATTGACTAATAATTCTGGGGAAGGTATACAAATATTTACATCTGCAACTCTCCCTCTAGATCATAAAAGAAATAAATTCGAAATGCCCTGGCTGAACGGAAATGAGTATTAGTGAATTAATATATAGCAAGCATTTCTTGCCACACACTGAATTCACCCTCGTTTAGCATGTGAGCCGGTACCCAGAGTCTCCTGAACAGACGCCGCACAGCTACTTCTTTTAATCAGTTGTATCAGAGGGGGCTGCAGAAAGCTTCTCATTTGTACTTGTTGCTTGCAAGTTAGAGCTAATGAAGGAGTGTAGAAAGGTCAGAAGGCATCATTTTTACTTTTTGCCACTAAGCAGGATAATTTAGAGGCTTGATAACGATGTTATTGCTTCTATATTGCAGCAAGAACGAATTGCCCTGCTCTGAAGAGAGCCTGTCACTTTTACTAAGCACGATTTGATAACAAGGATTATATAATTTCTCATTTACCCTTCTTCATTTTCAGTGTCTCTCACACATGTTGTTTTGAGACACAAAGAGATTTGGGGTTAAATAATGTGCAGTAATTATTTGCCACCCATCCTCAACGTGCAAACAAAATTAGTTGACTCTAGGAGTTTCTTTTTTTATAGTTATGTCATATTTTTCTCTAAAATGTAAATAATTTTTAATTATTTCTAATCTGTTTCTCATAGGCATTGTAATATTATATAGCTTTTTGTAAAGAAACAGATTTAGGCCTTGGTTCTTTACATCCACCTGCCCCACCTAAATCTTTATGAACTGTCACTTGTAAACAGAATTTAGGGGAATATACAAAATTTCTGTTAACTCTTTAGTTTTATTCTGGTACCCTGAACATTGTTATTTATTTTCAAGAGTTGAGTAATGGAACTGGAATAAATCACTGATCAGAGAATTACCCTTAAAATAACATAAATGCTTACATTTAAGAATAATTTTAAACTAAACATTTAATGACATTATCTTTATCAAAGGTAATTTTAAAGACTCCCTATTTTTAAACAAGTGCAGTATTTAAGGGAAACATCCATAAGCACAACTGCTGGTAATATTGTTTATACAGTCTGTTGATAAGTGTGTTAAGCAGATTATAATTATATACATGTATGTATATATGCATGTGTATGTGTAACACTTTACCTGAGTGGATAGCCAATTAAGCAGAACTTAGCACTAAATAAGTCATCTCTCATCCTCACTGTATACTATAGGCATTCTTGAATAAATAAAATCTGTGCTGCTATAAATAGGCTCTTTGAAATAAGAGATTCTAATTTGAGGTTTCTTTGTAATGCTCCTCTCACCAATCTTATTGCTTGGTCTTTTGCATTATAGTCTTAATATTGAGCTTGCTCATTAATCTCCATCCTTTTTCAGGTTAGTCTAGGCTGTTCTTGTAGCTGTAGTACTCACTGGGTTGCCGTAGGAACAAGAGATCTGAGTAAATATGCTTATGGAGAAGAAATGACTACTAATTAAATGTGAATAGCATTTATAAATTGCCTAGTTCTCACAAAATGCAGAACATAATATGCTTTGATGTACTTCATTAGTAAAAGGCATCTATGTTTTTTAAATATATACTAGTAGAGAAAACCAAATTTTAATGCAAAAGTGATCTTTATGTGGTTTCGTTTTTTCTGCTGACTATAAATCCTGTAATTTAATGCAGATATCTTTTTACTGCATTTACATGGCAGAGGGAGACATTTGGTTGGCCTGTGAAAGTGCTGGAAACCTTTACTGTTCCCTCACCAAAGTGTAATTCCTTTTTTATTGTTGGAAGGATAGCTTTTCTATTACATTTTAGACAAAAAGAAACTGGCTTATAACGTCCACTCTGAATCTAAGTAGGTAATATTTTCACATCACACAGAGTGCTGTGGTCTTTCATGCATATTGCCTAGAAAATCGGGACTTTGGTGTGAAACTACAAAGCAAGCTTGCAGTCATGGGTAGCTTTAGTCTTGCTTTGTTTAGTTCTGAAAAGCACCTCTCACCCTTTCCAAGATGTTAAGTCCCCATCTTCATTATCATTCCGTATGTCACAGCTGATGACCTAATCAGATTTCCTCTTTTGATTCTGCAATTCCGGAGTACAGTCATCTTCTCTAACACTTTTGTCTTTTGTCTTTCTCTCTGGGGGCACGGAGAGTTTGGGATTGACTTCTTTCCAAACAATTGATAAATAACTGGTCCAGAGCACTCTGACGTCAGATGATTATTGTAAGCCCTATCTACAATTCCAGGACCAGCAAGCCATTAAATTAAATGGGCCGTGGGCATAGTTATGTTAACTTCTAGGTTAACTGAGGGAACTACGTGCAGTTTGATTATTATTTTCTAAAGATCTCTCTTCTCAGAAAGACTACCCAAATCACTAGCTGGCAGAATAGCAAAGAAAAATAAATTTCAGATTTTGTTTTGAAAAAAGTGTCTTGACTGACCTACTTTATATTTCCCTTTGTTTTAGTTATATATATATATATATATATATATATATATATATATATATATATATATGTATATCTCTCTCTTTATATATATATATATATATATTTATATGTACATATTAATATACATATACATATGTATATAAAATATATTTCTATTTAACAAAAGAAAATGCTTGGCCTTGTGTCCCTTCTTTAATCAAAGCAAGAGGTGCTGTGTCACAATGAGAAGCCTAGGTGACATAACAGAGTTTTCTTTTCATTTGGCTACGTAGAAATCAATCCCGTGGCTTCCGTTATCTGAGCATGAGCAGTTGGCCCAAGGAAAGGCAGTAGGAGTACAGCTGCTCACTTGGTGGGGGTGATTAGGGCCACTTTTTCTTTTTATCGATTTTCAGTAAAGTGTTGGTTGCCAAGCTATGTGCCAGGCTGAGAGTAGTAACAGAGATGTGTTGTTTATTTACTGGACTGGTCTTATTTCTTGAAGTAGCTAAAGTAACTTTTTATATCTGTTCTAGAAGAACATAACTGAGTGGATAATGCTTAACATTTAATAGACACTATACCTGTGCTGTTTCTAATGAATACTATTTTTGTATAGTGTTTTGCACAGATTTAAAGTATCATAAACTTAATAATGTCTCATAAGTTATAGGCATTTTGTAGACATTCAATAAATAAATGTTAAATATAATTGAATAACAAATCTTAAAAATTATCAATCTTTGAATAAAATTTGAATCTCTACTTTCTGAATTAAATTTACCCTTTAAAGTACTATAGGGAAAAAGCCCTATACATTAAAATTATATTATTAAGTTTTGATGAATCGGCAGAATTGATTATAAGGTTATTCTACTAGCTCAGCAAACCATAGTTTTTTGTTCTTGTATTTTTTTTTTTTTTTTAACTTACAGGAAGGGCATTGTCTAAGCACACCCGTTAGGTACTCAGTATTAATTGCAGCCCATTTATTTAAGGAATATCATTTAATTCAGGTTCTGATGTTCAAAAATCTTTGCAATTCTATATGTGATTTTGTTTAAATCATAATAGGTAATTTTCATTGAGCATTTGCTATGTACTAGGAGCTCTGCGAAAAACTTTATATGCATTATCTTTTTTAATCTTCATAAAACCCCATGAGAGAGTACAATTATTGCTTCATTTTTAGATGAAGAAGGTAAAGTTCAGAGAGATTAAGTAATTTGTGATAGATATATGTGATAGAGCTAGGATTTAAACCTTAGTCAGCCAAATTCCAGAGTCTCAAGCTTAACAGTTTTATCACACTTCCTATTTTCATCTTGTAAAAATTAATAAACAAAAACCTCATTTAAAATGAAATAAGGAGACCAGAAGGGGGGTGTTCTCATGCCCCTTGTCCATCACAGATCCCAACAGTAAGAACTCTGTTTACAATAGCTCTTCCAACTTCTTCTTCTCTTCTATAAAAGAGTCTTCTTTCTTTTCTTTCTCAAGACTTGCCGTGGTTCTCCATTAGATAGCATACCCCGAATTGCAATTTTTTGTTGTTCTTGAATAAACCCATTTTGCTAGAGAAATATCTGGCTGTCTATTTCTTTAAGATCAACAATCTTAACTTCTTTTTCTTTGTGACGTTTTACTGCAATACCCTATTCTTTGCAAAATCATGTGTGCTTTATGGCCACTTGATACTTCCTTCTTTAATTATCATTTATATATAATGAGTATAATTCTCTTTTTCTGTAACTGCTGTAAATATAGAAAAATTGTGGAAAAATTGTGGCACCCTTTCAAATTATGGTGTAATTGTTTAGCCCAGTTCTACTTTATAATGAATTTTCAATTTTCATGTCTTGAGTAAATTGGAAGCCTTGTGTTTTAGCATCTGTTTTCCATTCACCTAGAATTCACATCTTCTTTTAAAGTTTATAAAGTTATCTTCTTGACAGTATTTCAGAAGATAAAATTATTCATACAAAGGTTGTGGTTGTCCCAAAAGATTGATTTTTATATTAAAAATAAAATAAAGCATTGATTCTTAAACCTATAAGGGGATTAAATTATTGATTTGGATTAAAAACAAACATCAACACTTCCGTAATTTTATTGTATCTGAGGTTCCATTTTTCACTTAGAAAATCAAGTTAATCTCTTAGAAATGCCTTATGCAGGGTCCCTTCACATTTGCTGAAGTCAAAGCTTATGATACTTTGGGACTTTTAGTGACTCTTATCTCTAAGCACCACAAAGTACCCTAAGTAGGTTGTGCTGTTGCTCTCCTTCGTTGCCTGATTATCCCACCCTCTCATCAGAAGAATAACATTTCAAGATTGGACTGTAGCCAACTCAAGACACTACACTGAGGAATTAATTTTGGAGAATATAAAATAGTTTAGAGATTTTTTTTTTTTTACTGAGTGTGATGACCTGTATTTTTTTAAATTTCTTATGTAAAAAATAAAATATTTAGGTCAGAAAACCAAATGCATCTATTGAGTTCCTCTTCTCAGTAAAGGAGATGCTAGTGGACAGAGGACCCACTGAAGGGACAAAGACTAGGTCATCAGTCTAGCTCCATCTCATTCTAGCCACATGATACAAGTCACATCCTCTCTGTCACTTTCTTTCACATTTAAAGGTTGATTTTAAATCTATTCTAATTACAATGCTCTTATAATGATCATGTGATATAATATGTGAAAGTTTTAGGAGACTTGTGAAGCAATACATTATTAAATATAAGATCTTATTAGCTGAGTTTTTTAAAAGAAATTTTTACCACCTAAGCTAAACTCTACTAGTCCTTTTTCCAATTCTCAAAGCATGCCCTTAATAATGAAGGATGTTTTATCAGGATATAAAATTCTTATTTTATGGGGGTGTGACCATACCATTAAAATTTGCCCAGCTTCAAATTTTCACCTCTTATCTATATGGGTTCAATAAGCCACATAAATATTTAAGAACAAATTAATAAATTACCATCTATAACAATGTGTAACAGTTTAGAATTATATTATCTAACTATGTGATAATTATAAGATAGTAATAATTAACAGAAAACATTTATTGAAGGCTGACTATTCTAGGCATTTTGTTATGTATTGACTGTACACAACAATCCTATGACTATTTATTATTTCCTTTTTTACAGATCTCAGATTTGAACGCAAATCAGATCTGATTTCAAAGCCTTTGTTCTTAACCATAATTCATATTGCCCTCAGTCTCAGGGAATGAAGCCATTTTTTCTTTTTTTGACAAACTGGGAATGATACATTTGTTTCTTGCCTTTAGCAGCAAAAATTTTGAAAGCTATATACTTGCCCAAATGATACTCAGATCCTTGAAATTCCTTGCTAGATGCACCCTCTGAGCCATTTTCCAAAGTATATTACTTCTGACAAATCTAATTGTATTCTCAGCTAAGTTTTGTCTACAAACCATAGTAAATACTTTATTCATTAAATCTGAGTAAGAGTAATTTTTCACTGGTTCCAAAAACCAAAGATATAGATAAAAAAATTATTTTTAAGTATATTCAAATTTTATATTCTAATCTCTAAAGAAAATTAAAAAGTTGTTCTAAAATGCACTGAATGCTATCAGTATCATTAAATATATATCTTTAATCACACAACATGACAGTTTGGAATGGAAAAACAACTACCCAAAGTTTAAGTTTCAGTAAGTTGGTTCAAAATGGAAAAAAAACACACAAAAAAAAAACCACGTTGCTTTTATTTCAATGCTTTCATTTCATAAATTGGGACACTGAGGCCCAAAGTGTAGATTGAATATCCCAGTTATTACCCAAATCCTATTTCCCTGGTGTTTGACCTCATTATGCTTCTTTCTACATGTATCTTGTATTACTCTCCAAGACCAAAAATAGACAAATGACAATTCAAAAGTGAGATTATGTGTCATACTCAATACAAATATGTGGTATTTCCCCAAATATCTGGAAATTGCTTACTAAAACTATGCATATGTCATGCAATTGTTTCTTTTAGAGTATAACTTTTTGTCTGACTAATAATCAGCTAAATGTCCAACAAATTTAATAATGTACTAATTATCAAAATAATTCTTCATGCAACATCTACCTCAAAAAAAGAGCTACCCAATTTATAAGATCTTTGAATACACATTTAATATAACAGTAAAGTACGTAAACAACCATGTTTCCTTCTAAAAATGAATCAAATGCATGTGTCTGCAATGATTTGTGCCAAACAAGTAATTTGAATTTGTAACCCTTGATGTTTAGAAAAATCTTTTCTTCAGTGTAGTGTTTCCAGTTCTATATGAGTACCTTGAAATTTAATTCATTGCACATATATATGTCTTATGCACTTACTACCCAAAGCTGAATAAAGCATTTTCACAACTTCAGTGAGTTCACAATAAAATAAGATGCAACCAGTGATAACACTGTGAATGTGACAAGTATCATAAACGTTGCTCACAAGCAGAAAGCACGCTCCATCCTGATAGGAGGAGAAACATGTGGTAAGTGTGAGTGAAAGAGAGGAGAGGTGTTCCAGATAAAAAACACAAATGCATGAAGGGAGGTACTTGTGAAAGTGTGTGGTAGGTCCTGGAAGAAGAAAGGTGCAGAATTCACAAAGACAAGAATTTGAGGTGTGAGGCACAAAGAAAGAACTAGAAGATCAAAATATTAGCAGGTGAGTTTACAGAAGGCCTTTACTAAGCTGTTTAGATTTTACCCAATAAGCACTGAGTCATCACACAATGGTTATAATCAGAGTAAAATCTCATTGCGTCGTTGTTTCTGACAAATAGCTATATTCATAATATAGAGAATGGACATCAAACAATGGATTAAAAAAGAAGTAAAGAGTAGTTGTATCACTAAATTTATATTTAAATCCCAAATATTTTTCGAATAGGTCAGGGTGCTTCCCATTTTTCTGAGCCACTAAGCCTGGTTTTAGATTTCAGGAACTCTTCAGCTCTCTCTCAGCTTAAATCTTACTTCTAGAATAGTCTTACTTTTTTCCCTTATGATATTTTCATGCAAACAGGGAAATGCACATACCAGACAAAATGTCACTTGCTTATTTTTCTCCAGCTTCTTTCAGACCCCCTACAGTGGAAGTTTGCTGGTTGTTTTCCCAGCATGCATTCCCCACTTTTCACATCATCAAAAAACTTTATTTTCAATAGGTATTTATGTTCATCTTAGTAAGTTCATGCTATCCTAAGATGCAGAGACCTGACCTAAATTAATAAGTGCATTCCATTCCCCTGGCCAAGTCACTAGTTTAACAGTGAGCCAGGGTTGTAAGTTGGTTCAATCAGACTGAATTTCAGAAATTTGCTGGAAATAGTGGAAGAAAATGTGTTATTTTTATTTGCTGAAATAAATCAAGAAAGCACCTAGATCTGAAAGCTACTGGCAGCCAATCTGGATGACAAGGACAGAGCTTGGTAAGGATGGATCCCAGTGGAGAGGAGATGAATGGAGAGAAAGAAATCAAGTCCTGATCAAGTAGCTTGAGACATTGGGCCAAGACTTACCTAAAGCCAGATTATCCCTGGACTTTTAAGTTGTTTGAGAGAATAAAATTTTCTTTATTATTAAATTACATTGATTTAAGTTTTTTGTATTTGCAACTAAAAACGTTATAACCGTTGCATATCAGTGTTTCATGGTTTGCAGTTAACACATTCCATTTCCTTCTAGGCATTTTCTTTAATTTTGGCTTATTTGTATTGCCAGAATAAAATATTTGATATATTTAAATATACTCATACTAGGATATTTTAATCATTTTCATATTCCCCTATAATTTATAATGGCCTTGAAAGTGTACAAAAATAAATATATAACTTAAAATTGACATTAGTTTTAATTTCACATTATAAATATTTTATTTATCAAACAAAATGAAATTATACTTTTTAATAAGGAAAAGGACAGTTTGACTATAAGAGGTATGTTAACAGACACGTACAACCATGGTTTTAACATTTGGAAGAATTGTTAATGTGGTTGTTCAGAGCTCAGGACATTAAGTGGGCCGCTTGTTTCTGTGTGCTAATGGGCCTTAAAGGCCAGCATCCTTGCAGTGCCCTCTCTCATTTCCCTGCCATGAACGCTCACTCTCCCACTTCCTCCACTTGTGCAGTCAAGTGGGCAAGTTACGCGAAGTCCGTTCTGCAGAGCCACATGCTGTCGCCCTCTGCTAGCAGGGCAGTCCTGGGCTTTGCGTGTGGAACAGAGGAGAAAAGGTGAAAACCTTTGCACAGCTCCAGCCTCTAAGAATCAGCCTGATATTCCGACCCTCCCAGGGACAAGAAAGCCTTGTGAATGGAGCGCTGCAGTCTGGTTTAGACAGATAATATTCTTTGACTTACGAAATAAGACTAAGTGTAATAGGAACTCTGATTATAAATCCTCTGAGAGAATGTATTCTCTGTTCTAGCAAAGTGCCTGGAATATAGTAAATCCCCAATAAAAACATTTACCAAGTTTTTATTGGGGATTTACAATATACCAAGAATGATTGCTTCACTTTTATGAAATTGTATGGTGTTATATATAATGTATTTGTTACATAAAATCTCTACTTTTTCACTGCTGGTCAGTTTTTGAAACTACTGCAAAAATGATTTTGCTTTCTCTGAGAAGAATCTGAAGTTCTTACCAAATAATTATTTGTTGTTGTTTCCAGTCATTAAACTTCGCTTCTATTCATTGTGTAAAATGTTTTGTGGTTATTTAAGTAAAGAAATATGAAACTAGGATATAACGCCTCACAACATCACCACCCAACCCTTGACTTTTCCCATGAAGGAACCCTGGAGACCCAGCAGACTGGGCTCTGTCCCCAGAGGCCTTTGGGATGTGTTTCCCACCACATCCCACCACACACCTCCCCCAAACAACGTGGCTCAGGAGGTATATGTGAGGGTGCAGTTCTGGCTGCCTTGTGCTCTGAAGAACTCCAGAACAAAATGTGCATCTAGTGTACTTCCCTAGTATGCGACAATTCCTTTTTGGGCCTTTAAATTCACCCAAGTGGTGTTAGAGGTAAAGACAGCGATGCAGAAAATTAAATTATGCAGAGAAACACCCATCAAAAAGTGAGATTTCATTTCAAATTGCCTATAGAAAACTGAACCTTCAGATTGTCTTTGTATCATGGCCCTATATGAAGGACTCTTTTTGTGTTTATTGCGCAGATGACAAATTTCTCCAGGTTCACAGCAGCCAGTCATCCTGATCCTGGATGGAAAGGATGCTTTGCTGAGCAAACTTGACATTGCCTTTGCTCAGATATGACATCAGATAAAATTGATCCTTCTGTTGTTGCTCATGATGCCACAGGCACCCCTAAGTGCTAACTCCAGTGTTTAATTTTCAGTCCTTATTTGATGTATCTATAGTATTTGACACAAATTTTTACTCCTTTATCCTGAAAACAATTGCCTTGCTCAACTTCCAGGGCATCACGTTCTCTAGGTTTACTACCATACTAATTATTATTTATCAGTTACTCATGCTGTTTTTTCCTCATTTTCCACACACTGGAAAACCCCAGAGCTCATGCCTTAGATTTACCTCTCTTTAATCTAAAGTCACTTCAAGGATGAAATTCATCCAGTCTCTTGATTTTAACCGCAGTTGTGTACTCACTACTTCCAAATACATCTCAAATCCATCTCTCTCTCTCCTGAATTCCAAGTTCACAGACCTAACCACTTACTTAATCTCTCAACACATCTTAAATATATCCAAATCCTGTTTACCATCCCCTCCAGTTCTGCTTCTCTTGTAATCTCTCTCCATGTAGGAATACAGTGGCTCTGTTCTTCCAGTTACTAAGTGGTCAAACCTTGAAGTCGGTTTTGGTCCCGTCTTCCTCTTACACCCCACATGCTGCCAGCTCTACCTTTGAAGCAGATCATTGTCTAACCACTTTTTCTCCTTTACCCCTACTAGCAAGCCATCATTGCCTCTGGCTTGGATTTTGTAAATAGCTCCTAATAGATGACCCTGCTTCTGCCCTGTGTCCTTGTCACTTCTCCGCTCATGACCTCCAATGGCATCATTGTTGTAAACCTATAATTAAAACAAACAAACGACAACAAAAAACGCACTGTTCATTGGTCTACAAGGTCTTACACAATCTCCACTGACCACTCAAACTACATTTCTATTAATATCCCCCTTCCTCGCTGTGCTGCTGGCATGCTGGCTTCCTCTCTTTCCTTGAACATGCCAGGTACACTGGCACCTCTGCTGGAATTCTCTGACTCCCCCTAAGGCTGGTTCTCTCACCTCCCTTATGTGCATTTTTTCACACGTCACCTTCCTAAGGAGGCCTTCCCTGATATTCCTATTTAAAATTACAATGCCCCCTTCAAGGGCACTCCCTAATCTACTTTCTTACCTTAATTTTCTCCATAGCACTAATCACCATCATAATTAGTACGTATTTATTTGTCTGTCTCCTCCCACAAGAATGTAAACTCTGATGGACAGTAGGGGTGTTTTATTCACTGCTATGTCTACCCTGTGTCAGGCACTCAATAAATGTTTTTAATGAATGAATAAATGAACACAATCATATATTAATAATGAATAAACTGCATAATAATAAAGATGCATATATGCTTTTTTATTAAATAGAATCCTCTCTCAACCTGTCCCTTCTACTCACAAAGCAAACACTCAGCACCACAGAGTCCGCAAACAAGTACTTTTCTTTCTCTGTATCATCTGCTGAAGGGCAAAGTTTAGACACATGACATGAGTGTGCTGATGAGTAACCATTTCTTCACCATAAATTTCATGTAATTTAAATTTCTGAATAATGATTAATGGTCCTAATAATAAATATATTATCTGTGTTTCTGCATTGTTTTAAATATCTTACACTAAGAAAACAAAGCACAATAGTATTTGACACAAATACTAAATACTATTACAAGTATTATGATACTTGTAATAGACAGTATCATATACTGTCTTGAATTTGTCTCATCATATACTACACCACAGCAACTGTTTGGCCCAAGGGCTTACTGTTTCATTTTTATTTTCTCATTAAAGTAATATATAAGACCCAGTATTATATTATATTATTACATTATATTATATTATTATATTATATTATACTATACTATACTATATCATATTATATTATATTATTTTATATTAAAAAACTAGGTCTTATATTATAGTATTAAAATAAGACCGGTCTTATATTAATTTTTGCTCAAAAAGACGCATTAGAGCTGATGGTCTGGCTAGATCTTATTTTTGGGGAAACATGGTTGAAAATATTGTAGATTGCTGTAAAACACACAAGAGTTGATTTGACCTTGAATTAAAGAATCATACACATAAATTTATGCAAAAAGTGGCTATGGGCTCACCACACTCTGCATTACGTAAGTGTACAATTAATAGGCATGGACAATTGAAAGAATGAAAACAGTAATAATGAACTGGTTTCACCCTATAATATCTAACAGTACTCTGACCCAGCTCTTATTAGGGCATAGACTTAATACTATTTACATTTTAATTATTTACTTAAGTGTTTATGTAATCACTGGTTAATAACTTAGAAATGTGTCTTCAAAATTGTTCTCTCTGAAGGTAGATCACGAAAGGAAAAAAGTGGCATCTATAAGGCCAATTAGTTAATATAATTTATTAAAACTTATATAATATAAATTCAATAGCAAATAATTAGAATAGAATGTTTTTCTTGTGATAAAGGAAAAACCCATGTTCTAACGCTCTTCCAAGGTCATTACTGGAACATGGGGTCAGTATGAGTAATTACAGTATCGTTAATACTAAGTTTTCCTCATGCTGAGAAAGCCATGATAAGAGTACAGCTAGAACACTGATTTTGCTACGTGAACTTTCTACTGGAAAACTCAAACCAGCTTGCCTTGGAATGATCTGTCTGTTCTACTCTACCTGACAAAAAGAAAAAATGAGAGACATGCCTGAGATATGAGAATTTGCAGTTTGCACAAAAATAGTCTCAAGTACACCTGAGGTTTATAGGTAATACATTTGTGATCCAGTAGTAAAAGCTATTGTTTCTGGTATAGATTCAATGTATTCTGTTTTGCATTTTTCTGGATTATGACCCTAAATTCTCTCAACAGTAGGTACAATCTATAAAAAGAAAATGTGAACAAACATTGTATGTAGCAATGGATACAGTCATTCCAGTGAAATTCAACTTCCTTTACTTTAGAAAATTCAGTTCTGCAGGGTTTTGTAGAATAAAATATTGTAAATTTGTTTATAATATCATTACATTCTAATTCACAGTCCCTATGTCTAACATAAATGCGTATTGCCAAATTATGTACACTTTATGAGAAAATGGAAATAAAACTTTATATTGAGCAGCTTTGTATATACCGTCTTATGATTTTTCTGTACCGTCACACATTTAAGACCTTATCATATACTGTCTTGAATTTATCTCATCATATACTCCACCACAGCCACTAGCTCAAAGCATATGGTAGGTACAAAGCAGAGGAAATTTAATGCTCCTTGTGATCACTTTCTCCTACCAGTTATATCATCTAACACACTCCTTAGCTTATATTCTTGCTATATAGTCCATCTGTGGGCAAGGGTGACAAGAAAATTACTTAATAGAAAGTGATAGTGTCGCCGGAGGCTCATGGGGATGTCCAAGAGAGGACTCAACCTGGAGAAGAGGTGACTGGGTTCTTGTCCCTGCACAAGAAAGAATTCAAGAGTTAGACAGATGCAGGAAAGTGGAAGTGATTTATTAAAAATGAAAGTGCACACCTGAGAGGAAAGTGCAGGCGGGCGAACTCAGAGAATGAGTTTCCCAGAGCAAGTCATGATCAGGGGTATTTATCCCTGGGGGCAGGGTTGGGCATGAGGGTAGGAAGTGGTGACAACTCATTGAGTTGTTCATTCATCTCCTCCCCTGGGCAAGACCCTTTGTTACCTGCTTTGTCTTCCTTATTTAGTTCCTCTGTAACTGTCATGGCATCAGATGCATGATGGGAGTCATAGTAACCGCAATGCAAAGAGATTATAATAACATAATTCATTAAAGGTCAGGTCCCAGTCATAAGGATCAGCCTTGCTGGAAGAAACTGGTCTTGTTTTTCTCTAGCTGCAGTTACTGGATACATTTACTTGTTACTTGTGTAACCAGTGAAGCACATCAAGTGATACCCTTGAGGGGGCTGTCCATTTCCTAGGCTACATGTCCTTCCTCAAGTGGGGGCACCAACCAATGAGAAAAGTACAGTCACAGCACTATATCGGGATCCTGAAGACCTTAAACTGGATTAGATGTTAACGTTTTAAATGGTCGTTACGCAGCGGTAATCCCAACCCTTGGGGTTGGGACAGCTAGGCCAGAGGGCATATTAGAGAGCTTGGGACAACTATGTTTACCATGCAATACAGGAATAATTCAATATTTTAATAATCATCATGATAATGCCAGTAGGGACTATCAGCTGACCACAATTTTATCAACTTCAATGATTTCAATAAACAAATCCACAGCTCTAGTCTTTAACTCATTTTCAATTGCAAACTTCTATTTTCAATAATCTCTTAGAATAAAACTAATACTTTGTCAATCCTTCACACTCAGTAAATCCAAAATTTAGTGGACTCTCTTCCTCTATAAACACAATCTTGCAATTATCTTCTCATTCTCTGTAAAGGCATTGCTACCCATTCTAGATCCCAGCCTAGAAACTTGAGACCACCTCTGACTTTACCCTCTTCTTCATCTCCAATATCCTGACTATCATTATATTTCATCAATTCTGCATCAGAAATAGCTCTGTCATCCATCCTCTTCTTCATTTCTATCACCATAGCAGTTCAGGCCCTCATACCTCTTGTTTATTTCCTTGTAATAGACATGACTTCCCTCCCTACTGCCAGGCTCCCACTTCTTAGTCATTGTTAAATGTAGGTAAGAGTAGGATTGCTGCCCTAACCCAACAAATTTGAAGATTCTGCATTGATAAAAATCTTGCTTCAAACTTCTACACCTCAAACTTAACCAATTGACTTTTTTAGCCTCATTTTGTACACATGTCCACACACCCACATGTCCTTATTAATCTTTTCATCAATTTCTGCCTTGAATTAAATTAATATTTTTTCTCCACCTCTATGACTTTGTTCCTGTAATCCCCTCTTCCCAGAAAGCCCCCTTTTCTCTTCTTTCTCTATAAAATCAATTTATAGGGCTCACTTTCCCCAAGAGTTCTTTCTCAATCCTTCCAGACAAAATCAATCACTTTCTGGTTAAGTGTCTTACATGGGTCTTTTCAGACTGTATTTGCAGGGATGATATTATGCCCTATTTTACTATTATTTTGGTTCATAGATTACAAGGTTCTTGATATTTGGAATTATATCGAATGCCCAATAGTGTCTAACACAGTACCTTAAATAGAGTATGGACTTAACAAATATATGTGGAGTAATTTGCAGTTGCTTCTTCAAGACATGATGATTCCGTTTAGTATTTCCAACTTGGGGCACTACACAGCCTCTCATCCGGGTCCTATCTCTAGAGTGAATCAGGGTGTCAGCTACTAGTTAGACACAAACTAGTTAGATCCAAACAGCTAAGAAGAAATACAGTTCAAATATTGTTAAATACTTCAGAGCAACATACATATTATATAAAAGTGCTTTTGTTTTATGTGCAAAATATTTACCCCAAAGAAAATTTATAGTCTACTTGATTATATAAAAAATTTAATATAAAAATCAAGAAATATTACTTCTGCAATTCTGTCTTGTCTGTAGGTATCCTGTTTACAATTGTTTTGGCCTAAATGCACCTTATAAGTTGAACTAAAGTCTGGTGCATTATATGGAAGGTTTATCGATGGAGTTGAGTTGTCTCTATAACGTACAGCAGCAATTGAAGAAGCACCTTGGATCCAATTCAGCAGACACTTTTTGAGCAGATATAGTGGTGCTGGCACCGAGGGGGATTATAAAAAAGATAAAGGATGCATGATGCCTGCCATGAAGGGTTCTATGATCTCTTGGATGAGAATAATTCAAGGTCAGAACACATGAGAAACCTCTTTCTGAAAAATATGCTGAGATCTTTCATTTGAATGGAGGTTGGCGTGGAACGTCTTCCCAGGAGAACATTGAATTTTTCCAATTTTTGAGGAAATTAGTGTATTAGTCAAACCTTTCTTGAGTGTTCACTATGTGCCAGATAGTGATACAATCACTGCCAGTATGGAACTTGCCGTGTCTCTAATCATTTTCAAATTCAATTTCATAAAAATAAATTTAACAATTAAGTATTTGCTGTGATATATAGTATAGGGAATATAACTCACAGAGTGCCACCTGTGGACTGGAGGTCCCATCTTAAAGTCTAATAGAGACTTATTAATGTTCAGTGTGTAAGTTCTATGACATATCCTGTTCATAAAAACAGAAACCAAAATTCTATGTATTTTACACAAAAGTAATTTTACACACCACAATGCCTCCTTATTTCCTATTTATTTAATATTAGTGATACACCTGAGTCCTGTAAATTATTTTTACCATAAATAATGCAATATTCACCTTACAAGTGTTTTTATTTCCATCTTAAGGAAAATGTTTTATTTTATATTTTGGCAACTATTATCAACAGTTAGTGAAAATAAAAACTGTCCTAAAACCATCCATCATTCCCATGCTTGGCTTATTTAAGGATCAATGGTTCTTGATTAACAATTTCCTTCAGATTTCCAATCCAGACGACTTATGCATATTTGAAACACATGGTAAATGTTTCACTGTAAAATAATTATATTAAATTGGATTTCTTTAATTAAATTCCTTGCTGTGTTTTATTCAGATACAATGCAGTTTGTATAGAATGCTAAATAAAAAGTAACAGTTAATTTGGGGGGCTATTGCTATAAAAGTATGTTATCTTTTATATATATCACAACATTACTTATTATCAGCTTACGCCTAGCACTTTGCGTTTGATTTATACAAACAACTGTAATGTTTTATATATTTGTGAGGAAGTGAATGATATTAGACCATCAATCCATGGGGACTGCAAATCAGGAAAAAAAAAAAAAAAAAGCTATTACATTTCAGAAGCTGTTAAATCAGTTGTGCCCCCTGGCTGATTTTGTCAGCTATATTTGCTGTGGGTAAAACCGTTGATGCCTAGAATACTGGAGCGGCCCTGAGCGTGTTAGAGAGTAAATAGCAGCAGAGTTGTAAACTACACCACACATCTCACACTTACTGCATAAGCTGGGCTTATGCTTTCCTCTGAATAAATCCAGCAGCTTTAAAAAGAGCAAGAGACAGAGAAATAAAGACAAGGGGAGGAGAAAAGCAGGCAAAACTGGGCCCATGCCTTCTGTCACTGCCTCTAGCTTTAGCCCTCAGCCGCCTGCCAACAGGACACTGTTCTGCCAGTTGTAAATTTTAATTGGCCATCTGGGGAAAGCACAAACCACTGACTAGAGATTAATCAGCAAATTAACCCAGGCATAATACACATTTCCCACTGGACCCGATACTGCTCTAGGCTGGGGCAGAGCAGCCCCGGATGCAGCAGAACTTGTGTAGAATGCCGTTATCGTGTTACTGCTTCCTGCCGTGCAGGAGAACATCTTCTCAGAGTCCTGAAATTCCCTTCTGTGTGACCTTGTTAGTGCCCCTGATTTGTATGGCAGTCGCAAAGAGCTTTTTTATTTTTTTTTTCTTTTCTGTAAAGTGCTAAACACAGATGGCACAGGTACTGTGATTGCTGGAAAAAATGTTGATGAATCAGTGAAAGTGACAACTGTTCTCTAGTGGGCTATTCACTTGGTTTGCTAAAGGACCTACAGGAAGAAACAATAGTGTACCTGGATCTTTACCAGCTCCGTGAATCACTGGAGAATCACATTTATTTAGCCAGTTTCTTGCATGACACAAAAATGCCTTTTTTTTTGCAGCCTCTGCACTGTAAAAGGAAATTTGTAAATAATAAAGCCTCCTTCTTCAAGTATAGATAATAAAAACTAATTTAAGACAAATATCCATCAATATAGGATAGTGCGGCATCGACTCTTTCAACAAAGTCTTCTGCTCAGCTCATGGCTATCACCTGAACTGAGATAGGGAAAGAGGCTAACCCTAAAAGCAAGACATAGTAATGTGATAAACACCAGAAAGGTAAAGTGAAGGACTGGCGGTAAATTGTGAATGGTTTTGATATACGGTGATAAAGATTATGTGGAAGAAGTGGCTTTATATAACTTGTGGATTAATGGAAATGAGAGGGCTTTCTGCTTTTTTGGAAACAAGGATCTTCAAGATACAGAATTTCAAGAAGACTCAGAGGTGGTCCTATAAAGCCCAAATAAAGGACACAGTGAATAAACTTGCTTGAAAGGGCCTAAAGGATGTTAGAGGGTGACATGGCCAGGGAAGATCAGGGAAGAATTAAGATTTTCAATCTTGTTGACAGTTGCATCTTCAGAAGTTAGCATGGTATGTAATATAATGGCATATACTTAAGCACCCAACATTTTTTTTAATGAAAGACATATCTAGCTTTAACAAAATTAAAAGCCATTGTTATATCAGCATACCTACTATTGCCTTTCCTGTCCATAGTCCATGCTGAATGAGCAGTAGACCACGTCATGAGGGTCCCTACTCAAACCATCCTTAAGGCACCAATTTATAGGCTGACAAGAGAGAAACCTCTGATACCACCTAGTGCAAAGACATTGGCCAAAATACAAAAGAGCTGGTCCAATCAGATTCTTTTCCTGGAAATTTAGAAGTGAGACATTGAGAGATTCCATTAGCAATGGACTTGTAGTATAAAGGCTGTGATACAGGGAAGGACACAGTGGGAGATACAGTGATTTGTATGTGCAAGCAGAGGAAACCGACATGCTGAAAGAGAAGAATGGATCAGACTCGCTGGGAGTAGTGGCAAGAAGGAGGCACACAGCTGCCTAGACATAGGGAACAGCCTCCATTTTTCTGAAGACTAACTTAACTTCTTTTCCTGGCCTCTGATTTTATATGATTTGAGTGAGTTTACATGGCATTCTGATCATTGCAACCAACAGAACCTTGACCTAAACCACCATCAATAGTAATAGAACCATCATAAACTAATGGCCTGAGAAGACAAATAAAACTAGTAATTGTTGCCCCCCAACCCTTCCAGTAGTGTACAGAATTTAGAAACTCTGGTCATTTTCAGAAATACAAGTCATGGTGGATTATTTTATACAGCTCTGCTCTGACCCACCACTAAATCACACAGACCCATTCACCTGCCTCTGGCAAAATAGATAGATTCTTTTCTTTCACAACCAGGTATGGATTTCTTTCTGTTTTATTACATTATTGCAAGCAATGCTGCCTGCCAAACCACATGCCCTTAAACTGAAATGGCTTCTGGCCGAGCACTGGATAATCTGTGACAGTAAATCAGTCAATATGCACGGCCTAGAGACCACAGCAGTTAAATAGATGTCTTTGGCTTCAGGTGGGGAAAACTTCGCTCAAATACCCAGCTCAGCTTCTAATAAGGCCTTCAAAAAGCTTTTATTTAAATAGTATTTTAAATCACCCAGCAGTTATTGTGAGGTTTTATATGGAATATAAAGGAATGAAAAGAGAGTAGGCAACAGTTTTGGATTAAACACTGAAAGCAATAACTGGTAAAAGCAAAATATTTGAGTCTTTTAGCATTTGTAATATTCAGGAAAAAACTTTTAAAAGTGTTGACATGTCTGGCCTCTGCACATTTTGTCTGACTTGCATGCTCTGGCTGTGTATCCTACACACAGGAAATAATTCCTAACACAACATTTATTGGAGAGTGTAGTCAGTATTTTCAATGTGCACTTGTAGATGGATTTCTTTATCTCCTTTGGGAGGGATATGATCCAAAGGTTAGAACAGGCTCAAATAAATTCTGTTCAGTTTGTGTGGGCACTTCTGAATTATTTCAAAGCCTTCCTGTCTAGCTTCAACTCTGTTCCCCTACTTTACGTTATCTCAATTATATATATATATATGAAAAATCAGAGGAAATTGTATTTACTCATTTGTAAAGGCATTAGAGATTCTTGGGAAGAAGATACCTGGGATACAAAAGTACAGAATAGTATAATGATAATATAGATCACCTATTGTAATGCTTGCACATAGCTGTTCATGTACCATACATATTTTAATGAAATAAAGATGCAAGATGCATGGTAATATTTTGAGTTTATATATTTCTTTTCTAAATATCTAAAAATAACTTGTGATCTTATATTACTTTATCTTCATATCTAAAAATAAAATAGCTTCATGGGGATGATTTCACACAATATTGCTAAGATGTAAAAATGGAGTCAAGGAAGCTAAGATATGTAATTATCAGGTAAAAACTGGAAGAATAATTCACAAGAGGGCCTATTACACAGTAAAAATGTGGGATATATTTACATATTTGATTTTCTTAAAAGAGTGACCTGCAAGGTCCTTCATATCTGGCTTCACTTTCCTTCTTTCCTGTTTCCCACCACTTCTTACACATCTTATGCCCCGGCCACCCAGAACGTCTCTGGTTCTGCAACACATCATGGCTTTCTATGGTCAAGTATCTTGCATACACTCTACTTCGTAACATACCCCGACCACTTTCATTCCTTCTTTCCCCAGAAAACTCCCATTCACCTTCAAGATCCTGGTCATATGTTGCTTTGGAAGCCTTTTTTCTTCCCCAAGTATATTTAGTTGCTCTGCTCCCATAGGCTCCACCTGCACTTTGACCGTACCATTGCTTTAACTCTTATAATATTTCATATTGAAATTTATCTGCCTACATATGTCTTCCCATTTAGGATGAAAACTCTTTGAAGGCTAAACTCAACACCCACCATAGCATCCCATATAAAGCAGACAATCCGTGAGATATTTGGTGAATGAAGACACTATTATTTGCAGCAGTGGTAGCATTAGGGATACGGGCAAAGAACCTCCATTCTCTGAATGGATTTCAGGACCAATCTTGTTTACCTTGATGACAGAGGAAGACTCAGGCTTCAAGTATAATTGAAGATGACCTTGGTTTTCATAGCGTAAGCCTGGTCAACACTGGCTACACTATTGTTTTCATTTCAGGCATTTTATTGTGTGAAATGGGACCTCATTGTTGTTCTAATCTGAATTGATGACTAATGATGTTGAAAATTGTTTCATATGACTATTGGTCACTTGAATATCTTCTTTACAAATATTGCATTTAAATAATTTGCCATTTCAGGAAAGTGGAAGAGGTAGTAGACCTTCTCATTATTAAGTTTTGTGACTTCCCTTTATATTCTAGATATAAGGATATTGTCAGATACATATACTGAAAAATTTTCTCCCTATCTAGGCTTGCCTTTTCATCTTATTGATGCTGTCTTTTCATCTATTACTTTTTTGAGTTAATATATGTGCATGATCTGAGGTGGAAGTCATGATTCATTTCTTTCATATAGATATGCAGTTGTTCCCACACCATTTGTTGAAAACACTATAATTTCACCTGCTGAATTATGTTGGTACCTTTTTTGAAAACGAAATGACCATAGATATATGGGTGAATTTTTATACTTTAAATTTATCTATGTATCTATCTTTATTCCAGTACCACACCATCATTATTGCCATTGTTTTGTTACTTTTCTCTAGTGTTTTTCTGTTTACTATTTCATCGATTTCGGGTATTAAAACTTTACAATTAGGTATTAGAAGTCCCCTACCTTTCTTTTTTACTATTGTTCTCTATTATTTTTAATATTGTTGTACATTTTGTATTTCCATATAAAATTTACAATAAATTCTTAATTTCTACAAAATATTTACTGAGATTATTATTAAGATTGTGCTAAAACTATAGACCATTTTGAGGAGGATATCTATCTTAACAACATTGAGTCTTTCTATGAACATAAAATATATCTCTATTTTTAAATTATTTTTCAATATTCTCAGCAATGCTTTCTAGTTTTCAGTGTAGAAGTTTTGCCCATCTTTAAATGTATTCCTAAGATTCTATTTTTGATGTTATTTTGAATAGTTTTGATTTTAAATTTCACTTTGAAATTGTTTGCTGTTAGGTACATACAATTGATTTTTGTGTATTGACCATATGTTCTGTGGTCTTGATAAATTCATTAATTCTAATGGTTTTTTGTAGATTATTTAGGGTTTTTTATGTACAAAATCTTGTCATCTGCAAACAAAGATATATTTCTCCTTCAAGATTTAAGCTTTTAATTTTTTTCCCCTTGGGCATTTTGTACTCGATCTTCAGTACATATTGAATAGAGGGGATAAGAGCTGTATTCTTGCTTTGTTTGTAATCTTAGGAGTAAAACAATCAGTCTTTCAATGTTAAATATGATGTACTTTGTAGGTTTTAATAGATGCCCTTACTTGGTTTGAGAAAGTTGTTTTCTATTTCTCATTTGCTAAGAGTTTGTTTGTTTGTTTTTTTAATTATGAATCTGTTAAATGTTTTTTTCATCTAATGAGATTATTTTATTGTTTTGAATGATTATGAAGTATCACACCAATTTTGAATGTATGAGATAAACTCCGTATGGTCACAGTATATTCATTTTTTATATGTTTCTGGATTGAATTTGCTAATATTTTGTTGAGAATTTTTGTGTCCATATCTGTGACGAATATTGGTAATTATCTTTTCTCTTATTTTCTAGTCAGATTTTGGTATTAAGGTTTTGCTGCTTTCAGAAAATGAAAGCAGTATTCACCATTTCTCTATTTTCTGTAAGATTTCATGAAAGATCATTATAATTCCTTCCTGAAAATTTTGACAAAATTTACCTGTCCAGTCATCTGATCCTAGAGTTCCTTTATGGGGATTTTTTTAATATTCAAATTATTTAATAGATATATGGCTATTCTGATTTTCTGTTTCTATTGCGTCAATTTTGAAAATTAGTCCTTTGTAGGAAATTTCTTATTTGATCTTAGTTATTTAACTTATTGACATGAAGTTATTCAGACTATTACCTTTATCAGTTTAATATCTGTAGGATCTGCAGTAATATTCTCTATTTTCATTCCTGACATTTGTGGTTTTTCTCTTGATTACTTTTTGCTAATTACAATCAATTTTAGTAATTTCTTCAGAGAAACAACTTTGGGTTTGATTAGTTTTCTATACTGTTTTTCACTTCATTAATTTTGCTCTTATATTTATTATTTCTTTTCTTATATGCAATTTGAGTTAAATTTGTTATTCTTTATTCTGGTTTCTTTTTTTACATTTACGAAGTATGAACATTAAAATGTGCATATCTTGATCATTTTGCAATATATACAGATATTAAATCATTACATTGTTCACTTCAAACTAATAGAATGTTACATGTCAACTATGCCTCAAAATTTTTGAAAAATAAGGAAGTGCCAACCTTAGGTGTATGTTTTGATGATTCTAGAGTTACGTACGTATCCATGTAACCATTACTCACATTAAAATATTAAAAATTACCATCACCATAGACAATTCCCTTTTACACTACAAAATACATTATTAACAAGAAAAGAAAATTCCCTTTTGCCCCTTTCCAGTTAAAAGTTTCCCAGAAAAAACTGCTTTCTGATTTCTATCACTGAAGACTCGTTTGGCTGGTTCTTGGACTTCATTTAAATAAAATCATACAGTATGTACAAGTTTGTCTGACTTCTATCTCTCAACATAATTTTTTAAGATCTGCGATCCGTCATCTGTTAGAAGTTGATTCTTTTTTTATTGCTGAGTAGCATTTGATTGAATATGCTCCTATTTGTATATCCATTGTCCCTTTGATGAACATTTGGTTTGTTTCCAGTTTGCAGCTGCTTTTGTTGTAATGGTTTTATAACAATGAAGACTAGACTATAATGAGAAAAATGAAGTCATTTAGCCAGTGCAAAATAAAGGATTAATTAAAATGAAAAGATAAACTTAATTTTTTAGTTCTAATATTGTTACTTTTCAATGAACTGACCCATTAATTCAAATATACATAAGTAACAAGTGAAATACAACTTCATCACTCTATTTCAAAATATTTTTTACATTCAGATGTAATTTACATACCACAAAATTCATCTTTTAATGTGTGTTGTAGTATATTCACAAGATTATGCAACCATCACCATTTTCTAATTCCAGAACATTTTTATCATTCTAAAAAGAAACCCTAAGTCCGGTCAATCCCTATTTTCCTTCCCTTAACTATGAATAACACAAATCTACTTTCTGTCTCTATGGGTTTACCTATTCTAGACATTTTATATAAATGTAATCATACAACTTGTGGTCTTTTGTGTGTGGGTTCTTTCATTTAACCATAATAATTTCAAGGTTTATCCATGTTTTATCATGAATCAGTGTATCATTTCTTTTTTTTTTTTTGGCTGCATAATATTTTATCACATGGTATACCACATTTTACTTCTCCATTCATCAATTCAACTCATAAGAGGCTTTGCCAATTATGTTTGTGAACTCATCCTAGAAAAAGTGCTATATACCTCATTGTGGAATATCACTATGGTCACCTTCAAAGCGCTCCCCTTGGGAAGCTATGCATTGACGCCAGCACCTAGTCCACCCTTCAAAGCAATTTTGGAACTCTTTCTGGAATGACCATCAGAGCTGTCATCATATTTCCCTTGATGTCCTGAATGTCATCAAAATGTCTTCCTTTCAATATTTCCTTTATCTTTGGGTAAAGAAAGAAGTCATTGGGGGCCAGATCAGGTGAGTAGAGAGGGTGTTCCAATACAGTTATTTGTTTACTGGCTAAAAACTTCCTCACAGACTGTGCTGTGTGAGCTGGTACATTGTCATGATGCAAGAGCCAGGTCGTCTAACTTCTTCACACAGCCATTTAAGCACTTCCAAATAGTAAACTTGGTTAACTCTTTGTCCAGTTGGTGCAAATTCATAATGAATAATCCTTCTGATATCTAAAAAGGTTAGCAACATTGTTGCAACAAGTTCATGAACTTAATTGTCAGACCTCGGATGTTTGTAATTATTATATTTTTAATGGATTGACCCTTACATCATTTATAATGCCCTTTGTCTCTAGTGGTAGCTTTTGTCTTAAAGTTTATTTCATCTGTTTTTAGTTTTGCCATGCCAGCACACACTCCTTCTCTCTCTTTTTTTTTTTTTTTTTGGCATGGTATATCTTTTCCAACCTTTGATTAAATGTGTTTGTTTTTGTTTTTTTTTAATTCAAAGTCTGTTTCCTGTAGACAGCATACAGTCAGACAGTGCTTTTTAAAAATGAATTTGCCAATCTCTGCCTTTTGATTGGAATATGTACTCCATTTACATTTCATGCAATTACTGATAATATAGGATTTATAACTTCCATTTTGCCAATTACTTTCTACATGTCTCAAGTCTCTTTTGCCCTGTATTCCTCCATTATTGTCTTCTTATTTGTTAAGTAGATATTTTTTACTACATCATTTTAAGTCCTTTGCTGTTTCTTTTACTACACTTCTTAATTTATTTTCTTAGTGGTGGCCTAGGGGTTACAGTTATCTTTATTTATAACATAAGTTTGTATTACTACTAACTTAATGTCAATAGTATACAAAACCTTTGCATATACGTATGTAGCTTCAAACTTCTTTCCTTCTTTTTGTTGTTGTTGTCATACAAATTACATCTTTGTATTTTTTGTGTCGGTCAACGGAGATTTAAGAATGGCTTTATTTAGTTTTCATATAAATCAAATAGAAAAAAATATTTACAAACATGATTCCCAATATTTGGAGATTTGATATAATTTATTCTTGCTTTTTCTGCAATCTGAAATACTCTGTCTTAATTGGAGTGCTTAGTCCTTACATATTTAATAAATTTAATACTGTGGTTAGACGTACGTCATTATCTTCTTATTTATTTTCCATTCATCTCTATTTTTTGTTCCTCTATCTCTTTATTACCTTCGGGGGTTAATTAAATTTTATATTTCATTTTATTTTCAATATGGGTTTCTTAACTTACATCTCTTTTTATTTTTTTGTGTCTGTTCCATGGTTAACAATACACATACTTATAAAAATATACTTTGAATCAATACTATACCTTACAGTTCACATCTGATTCATCACAATTCTCACTTATCACCAAATGCTTCACATTTCCTACTTTCCATTGTATAATTTATACTACTCAACTTTCAATTCACAAAATGTATTAACCTTAAAACATAATAATTGCATTACATGCTACCCCATTTTCAATGCAATTATTCTTATGTCTTTTACTTTTATATACATTACAAACTCCCACCTTAAAACTTTACTAACAATTGTCACCTCAATAAACTTTAATTTAAAAAAAAAGTTATTTTTAAAAATTAATCAGTTATCTTCTAAAGATATAATATGAGAAAAGAAGATTGTTTATATTTATCGACTCTCTTACCATTTTTGGTTTATTCTTTTTTACCTATAGGTTTGACATTCCATCTAGTGGGATAACCTTTCAGCCTAAAGAGCATTCTTTAGGATTCCTTACAGTATAGATCTTATGATAATAAATTCTCTAAGCTTTGGTTTGTTGAAATGTCATTATTTCACCTTTACTTTTCATTTTTCAAATTTTATTATAGCAAATTTCAAACCTAAGAAATGTTGAAAGAATTTTATAGTGAACATTTATGTGCTCATCAACTATATTATACAATTAATATTATCATACTTGATATGGTCTATCCATCTATCCATATTCTATCCATTCCTCAATCCATCTTATTTCTTAATGCATATAAAAGTTGGTTGCAAGTTTCAGTCTCAGTTTTCCAGGATAATTTATAGACTTTTAAGTTGCAATTTTTCTTTTTAATCACTATAAAGATTCCATCCCATTACCTTCTTGCCTAAAATTGCGTAGATTTGCCGTGATGAGAAGTGAACAGTAACTCTTTTTCCCCCCACATATAAGTGATGTGTATGTTTCCTCTAGCAACCTTTAAGATATTCTCTATCTTTTTCAGCAAAGAATTTTCAGCAGTCTATGATGTGCCTAAGCATGATTTCCTTGATAATTTTCCTGCCTGATAATTTCACTCAACTTCTTGGATATGTAAATCTACATTTTAAACCAAATTGGGGGATTTTTTTGCTAATTCTTCAAACAATTTGATATTGTCCTATATATCCCTGAGTTTTTTTTCTGCTTTAATTTAATTTTTTTCTTGTTCTTCTATTGAAAATTTTCTATTGTCTTCAAGTTCACTGTTTTTTCTTCCACCTACATTCTGCTGTTAAACCTATCCAAAGAATTTTTGTTTCAGACATTATACTTGTCAACTATAGAATTTGTGTTTGGTTATTTTTAATATTTCCTTTTCTCTGTTAAGATTGTTTATTTGTATAATTATTAAGGTTATATTTTCTTTTTAACTATTTGTACATACTTTTCTTTAGTTCTTTGTCTCCTAAACCCAAATCTGAAGCATGTCGTTTCTTGACAACATATATACATTTGCATGTGTACACATGTGCTCATGCACACAGACACATATGCACACCTTTGGAATGTCTTATGAGCATTGGACATGAACTTTGGGCATTGTTGATAATGTTATCCAGTCTTTGTTTCTATTATAATAGGTTCATCTGAAGAGTGTTGATTTTTGTTATCATAAGAAATTAAATTACTGGCAAATTACCTTAAAATCGCATAGATTATTTTTCCCCTTGAAGTCCAGGAGTGTGATACCTCTGGCCTTTTTCTAATACTTTGGCAAGTCTATAAAAAGTTTAATTTTTTTCTCAAGTCCAATTTGATAATGTTTAGCCTTCAAATTCTATCTTTCGCTAAGTGCCCTGTGATTATTTGGTTTTAGTTTTAGTTTTCTTTTTACATAATGTTCCTTAATCCTAAAGTAAGGCTTTTTTTTTTTTTCTCTCTTTTTGGACACCTACAATTTTAATGAGATGTTAAAGACATCTCACCCCTCCTGCTGAGCTGGACTATTAACATGAACATTATCTCACCCTAACTTGTTTTTCTGAGGCTGCTTCAGTCTAAAACAATAGATTAAAATCAACCAATGTGATTAAAAAACTATATTGAATCCATCATCTGTTTTAAAAAAGATTGTTTACAAATAAAGAATTAGTTGACTTTGTTGTAGAAGGTCACGTACATAAAATCCAGACTTTTTGTCAATAAGAATCTTAGTAGCAATCAATAATGGGATTAGCTTGTTTTAAATTTAAAAAGGAAGAGAAAAAAAAAAAAAAACATTATGAAGACTCAGGCTATATTAACAGACATTATATCCATATCAAGGAAGGCAATAATCCTATCACACATAACATCAGTCAGGTGGTCATGCCCAAAGGTATGCATACTTCACTAGACATTACACTTGAAGAGCAACATTAAATAATTACCAAATGTTTATAATAAATTAAGATGACTTATATTCTAGCAAATTATGTCAAATGAAGAATGATTGAAAGAGCTATGTATTTTAGCCTACAGGAAAGAAAAATAGAAGTGAGATGATGCAAGATACATGACTTTAAGCATTCCACCTTTCAAAGGATTGTCATATGAGAAAGGAAATAGACTATGCCACACTGCTTCAAAGGCAGAACTAGAACTAATAAGTGGATGGAGACAAATTTGTTTCAAGATATGGAAGAATTCTACAATTAGAATTGTATACTAATAGTAAAGTAGTTTCCAAAGATGATTTGAAAGAAAGTAGTAGTTAATGAAAGCTATAGTAAGGTTTTATTAAGTCATGTGGTAAAATTAAAGGCAGTTTGTATGTCAAAGAGAATTTGCAAGGGTGTTGGGAGTGGAAGGAATATAGAACACAGAATGAGTTTGAGGCTTCCCAGAGTATGTTGCTCAATGAGATGTCCATTTATTTGGTTCACCAGAGTCACCCAGTTCACCCTGTGTGAAACCAAATGTATGTATGCAGTGTGAAGTTTACACCAATGGATTCTGTCACAGTCATCATATAGACAATGAATGATTCAGAAAGGACAACTGCCATCACAGCAAACTAGACATTTGGAGTCTCAGCCACACTCCTCCCCCAAAATCCTAAACTCTATATTGGGTATGAGTACTAATTATTTTTTTCTTTGCTCCGAATTTTATAGCCCATGGAGATAAGAAGGATACAACTGTGTAACTTTGATGTTCTGGACAGAGAACACATAATAACACCCTTTTAAGTACAATTAAATACAGACCTTCCAGAATGGTAAGAGAGAGGGAATATCACCCTGGAAAGGGTATCACCCCCTATTGCCCAAACTCTGTTTCTTTGATGCTGATCTCCTGAAGCACCTCACACTAATTACTGTGCCACTACTACCCAGGCTCAGGAGACGCATCTCCTTTGAGTCTGCTCATGCCAATAATGGACACGTGATTTTTTTTTCTTAATTCCCCATAATGCAGTTGAGAACAGTCCAAAAGACTGTCAATACTTTTCTAAAAGCTATGTTCAGTGTCTTTACTTTATCCTCCATCATGACAACACTCCATGGCACACATCGCTACTGATACAGCAATTTCTGTCAAATAAAAATATTACGGTGTGTCCCCATCCACTTCATTCATTGGATCTGGCACCATGCAATTTCTGGCTCTTCCCCAAAGTCAAAACAACCATGAAGGGTAAACGTTTTGAATCCATTCAGTACATGGGGGCAGCCACGACAGAGCAACTAAAGACACTCATGAAAGAGGATTTCCAGAACTACTTCAGAAAGTGGTAAGAATATTGGGATGAGTATGTTTGAAGTGAGGGAGAGGATTTTGAGTGGGATTAATGGCATTAGTGGCTATGTATCTTTTACTGTAATAAATTTTTAAAAATTTAAACATTCACTGTTATTTTCTGATCACACCTCATATAACTCTGATGTCAACTAGAGTCACGCTTTCTCTATATTATCTATATAAGACTAACAAAACTCTCATTCCCAGTCCTGTGGAAACATAGTGTTCCCCTTGTCATAAATTTGCATGCTTGTGTGTATATTAGATTTTCTAAAATGCTTGAAGAGATGGAGGAAACTTACATTATAGATATACAAACAAATTTGAAAAGTGGATACCCTGCTTTATAAAACCTGCAGCTTTCTGATATTGTATTTAGTCACTCTCAAACTCTACTTTGTCTTCTCCCCTCTCAGGACAACCACATATAACCATAATAGAAAAACGAAATATATTTTTTTAATTCTTTCCATATTTTAATACAGAAAAATTCAATCTCTTCTGCCTAAATACCCACAAACTCAACTCCAGGACAACTCAGACAAGGTGAAGTTGAAATGATTATTTGTACAGTCTGATGGATCTCTTTATTAGGGAGTCTTTCTCCTCTCAGGCTTTATCTGAAGGGATGGGTGATTTTGGTCCTCTGGTCATACTATATGGTATTAGGATTTCTCTAGCCAGGGTGAAGCGCTGTCACCTGACTGGAATTGGAAGCAAACAGGAAAAAGTAAGTCTTTTTCACTCATCCACCCTTCCAGATTTTCTCTAGTGCCTCTTCTGGCAAACTATAATGAGGATCAACTGACGAAGTATAGATTAATTTAAGCTATCAAAAAGCAAAGTATAAAAGTGTGGGTTTGAAGCTAAAAGACAGTATAATAATCACTATGGTCCAGACTTTGACTACCCGACAACTTGACTTCAGTACAATGATAGAAACTACTTTATCCTTTGACTTAACAAAATTTGTTTTATGTTCAAAGACATTCTCATCCCTTTTCAAAACAAGCAGTTATCATGTCTCAAAAGTCACTGTATTCATCTCTGAGAGATACCTATAGTATCACATGGTATCACTCCAGTTGAGTAGGAGCTTGAATCACATGATGATAGCTGGACTATGGCAACTAGGCTCAAAATCCTTGAAGATTCTTAATCTAGAATAGTCTCTGTCACTTAGAGGCTACCCCAAGATCACAAAATGCCATGGCTATTAAAAATATGGTTCTGGTACCTAAAATACAGTAAAATGGTTACTTGACAAACTATTGTGAAACATTTTTAAATATGTTTAAAAAAACATTTAAACAAAGCCTCGGAAAATGTTTCAGAAAGTTTATTGAAAATAAGAGAACATTATATGTAGAGAGGTGAAGGAATCAGAAAAAGGGAGAAGGGGAGGATGGAAACCAAAAAAAAAAAAAACAGGGAAGAAGAAAAGGGAATGAAAAAGAATGTAGGAGGAAGAAGAAAGCATCTTCCAAAATGATAATAGTAATTATTTCTGAGATTTTGAGAGGGATTGCAAATATATTTCCCTGACTTCACTGAATTTTACAAATTTTCTATAAAGGACATATACTACTTTTATAGACAGAAGAAATTGAATATAAGAAAGTAAATTAAAGGTGATCCACTTGGGTGAGGTGATTTCCTTCAGACAGGAAGACTCTTTAAGCTCTTGGGAAAAAATACTTTATTCTAAAAGGGGGGCAAGTCATTTTTAGCCTAACTTCTGAAATTAAAACCCTTAGAACAGCACCATACTCATACAAACATTTAACAAATAGATAGGATTGGACTTATTATTAATTCTTTATCAAATTCTAGTATCAAGAATTTTGAAAGATTAACAAATATTTGTTAGTATCAGCAGCTGAAATTGTATCTTTCCTATAGATGTTCCCTAAACTAGATAACAAAACAGAAATATCATTATGTTGCCCATAAAATTTTGATAATCACATTTACTGATGCTAAAAATTTAATGTTAAATTATTGTTGAGGGAATCACTGTAGCACAGAATAACTATGTCTTAGGTCACCTGTGATTCTGTATTTGTTCCACCTATATCTACTACTTCTGAAAACAAAGAATGTTTATGTTGAGTGAGAAAAATGTAATTTTCAGTGGAGGTTAATATCTGTGGGTTTACTACAAGACGTGGTATAGGTAAATATACAATCTTATTTGTATTTACATATACAATCTTATTTGTATTTTGTTAGTTTTGGGTATAGCTAATTTAGTACAAAGGGTTAATATATTGGCTGGCTTGAGCTGACATTCTGGTGGTTGCTTTATTTGAAATAAAATAATTTGTAAGAGGAAAAGGCAATGCAAGCTCTCCTTGAATTTCCGTTAAACTTTGGAAGACAAAATTGTGATAGGCTTCTCCTCGCTACATAAAAAAGAGAAGATATCTTGATGGACCCAAATATATTCAAATCAGTGCCATAAGTAGCATACTTATGCCAGTGTTCATGTAGAAAAAAAATTAGTGATGATTACATCCAACACTAATCCTTTGCGTAAGAATGTTTTATTCTCAATGATTTAATTTTAACATCTAAAGAGAAGTATGACTTCATAAGGCATGTAAATGTGGAATCATTATATTGTACACCTGAAACTAATATAATGTTGTATGTCAACCGTATTTTAATAAAAAAAATAAAGAGAGAAGTATGGTTTACATTTTTGTCTTGCTCTAAGAATATTGCCTAGGACTCAAGCTTCTTGACCTCTGTGAGCTCTTTCTACTGAATGTTATCATATTCTGCCATGGCCTCGGAAGATTTGGGCACTTATGGGAAGAGTCTGAATTAATGCATATGATGTTTAAGTTAAACTAGTACATTTTAAGCCAGCATATTTGCTACTTGGATGGAGGAAGGATATAAATTCTATGATTTTGTCACTGTGAGGACTTATGAATATGCCATTGTGATAATGTACCACCTTGTTGAAGAAACACAAGATTTAATATGTGCCTTTTAAAATGTGTATATGAATATATATCCATATATGTAATAAAATAAAATATATATATATGCATATACATATATATTTACATATTTTTCCTTCTAGCTATTTCATTTTTAAACAATCCACCAAAAATTTTAATTGAGATTAGTGCCCTAGTTTGACAAGAACTTTGAATTTGGGCATAAAAAATAGTTAAGAATCAGACATATATTTTGTTTGAATTATGTTATTTATTTATTTGTCTCTTATTTGCTTTTATTAAGTAATAATAAACCAAAATAAACTTCAAAGTACTTGTGCAGTTAAACATCTGCAATGAACTAATAAGATTACAGAAGTAAAGAATGGTTCAGAACTTTCTTTAGGCGACAGGAACAGAGAGTGAAACCAATATGCCTATCTGCCAGAATTAAGCAGTTTTATATTCTGAGCTATTAAATCTGTCCATGGTGAAATAAGAAGGGACAAATGATCCAAAGCAATACATTTTGATATGTAAACTTTCATAAATAAAGACTCCATAATTAAGAATATTAGTTAGCTATTTTACTCCATTTTATATTTTAAAATAAAACACTCCTTTAAGTGAGAATTGCTTTTTTAAAACCACTGACACCAAACGTCTGCTTCTTCAGCTGATCTGCAACTAATACCATATATATAATATGCATATTATATATATACCAACCTCTTGTAATTGCATAAGTCAAGCATGACTTGTATTCATCTTTTCTTATCGGCATATATTGAGTATTACAATTTTAATACAGTTTTCCTTTCTTAAAATGTGTATACATGTTTGGCACCCTCTGTGTGTATGTATATGTATATTATATAATATATCATACATATATATTATATACATATTATAAATATACATTATAATATACATTATATATTATATGTGTGTACATATATAATATATAATATATATGTATATACATGTATAATATATAATGCATATATAACATAGAATATGTATATACATATATAATATGATATGTATTATATATTGTATAGTATATACATATATGTATATAATATATAATATATAATATGCATCAATCTCCTTTGTAACTTATCATGTACATACTGAAAAAAAAATAAGCAAATAAAAATACATATCCTAAGTCATAAGAATTGAGGAAAAGGAGAAATTAAGAAAATGAAATGCCAACAAGAGTGGTCTGGTCAATTTCAATGAATGGCGCAGAATAAAATTTAGAATCAAAAACTAAAACAAACAGCAAAATACCAACTAAGCAGACTGACCCTAATTATTCATTTTTGTGCACTTTAAACCAAATAAATGACTGGAGAACTTGTTCAAATTAGAATACTGTGTATGTTCCTAATCAAAATATTCTAAACCCTACTTGAACTGAGGTAATACTTTATTTATACATTCCCTTAATTTGAGGAATATAGTAGTTAATCACCCAATATAACCAACCAAAGTAAAACAGTGGCTTGAGAGTAGTGAATTTTCAGCTATTTTGTCATCTAAGAGATGCTGTGTTAAATGGAGTAGTTTCTAAGGGAAGTTCTACTGATCTAACCCGTTTTAGCTCTTGATAAGAGTAAATGCAGTAGAAACCCAGAAAGAGACCCAGAAGAGAGTGCACAAGTAAAGATGACATTTTATTGTTGTGCCAATATAAAGTTATCTTTAACCTATCAACAAGCCTAAAGCCAGACAATCAGGCATTGTTATCCCTAAAGAAATCAGGATGTTGGTCAAAATGCTTATATTACTGAGGGCAAAGAAGTGGACTCTGCGTCATGGCAGCCATGTTGGTCCTGTTCACATGATCATTGTCTTCAGGCATCTCCATTCTTTTGCCCAAAGTTAGTTATGGAACAGATATTTTACAAGGTGAAACTATTCTTCATGTAACTTTCTAAAATATTAATCAAGATTTCCTATGCCTGATAACGATACATATTCTAATTTCAAACTACTCATTTTATTTGCTTTAAACTAGGTTGGTGCAAAAGTAATTGTGCGGATTTTGTAATTATTTTTAACCTTTTAAACCACAATTTCTTCTGCACCACCCTTATAATAAAATGAGTAGTTTGAGTTTAAAACACAATGAACTATTAGAAAAGGACTTTTACTTTCTTTGTCTCATCTCTATTTTACAGAACCAAAAATGAATACTGCTAGTCATACCAAGCAGGGATATTTTAAGGATCAATGGCATGGGTTACAGAGTTTTCAAAGAATAGTGTTATGGAAATATTACATCCCACTGCTACATTTTAAGCAAATGGGATCTCAGGCCCTTCAGAAACTTGGATAATCTCTTCAAATCCTTAAAGATCTGAATAATAACTATAAGTAATACTGGTGTTTAATAAATATAATTTGATAGCTGTATAGAGATATAATCCTTGGTAACTATGCTTTCAAAAAGAACAGTGAAGGAAACAGAAAGTTATAATGGATTTTACCAAGTTATGTGATCAAATGAAAAGGCAGCTTGCCTGCTGAAGAGACTTCAGTGAAATGTTGGGGATGGGAAGAAATAAAAAAAATGGTCCAGCGAAGGGGGTCAGATGGGAAATAGACATGGGGGCTTTGTCAAAACAGAGCAAATGAGAGACACTACTGACAGTGATCCATACATTTATGACAGCAAATATTAGTGATATTAATAGATATTTAGGAGACATATTTGTCAAGATAGATATTAATCCCGATGGTTGGCCATGACAACACATGTAGCTGGGCTGCTTCGCCATCATGATGTAGTGGTTATAAATGTGCTCTCTGGTGCCAGACTCTCCAGATTCAAATCCCAATTTAGCCACATATTGGCTGTGTGACATGGACATGTCACCTACTTTCCCTCTGCCTTCATACTTCGTCAGTAAAATGGAAGTAATATCACTGCCCACTTCTGAAGGTTTTCATGCCGATTAATGAGTTATTATATACTATGATAAGTCAAGCGCTTAAAACAGTAGCGTGTGTGTGTTATCAGACATTTAGAGATAAGACACTAACATTTGTGAACAATGTTATGTCATTAGTCCATGAGCCAACCAATTAATCCACAAGTATTTACTGAGCATCCACAATGATTTCCTGATTTACAGAGATTTCAAGGTGGGCAAAGAACCTCCTACAAATCTAAAATTGTTTCTTATTTTTATTCTTATTAGTATTTTGGCTAGCTAGCACAGCAAATAAGAACTGAAAGAAAATGCAAGTATTGAAGTAATACAACAATGAAAGAGGTTCTATTAAAAAAAAAACCTACTTCTGTCACTTAAGATCATGCTTTATAATGGTAAACTAGTTCGCATTGACTCTAATATAACAAATGTTTAGCTATAATCATGACATTCAAATGCAAAGACCCATGCTGGCCTCCTGAGTAGCCCCTATAACCATTGTTTCCCCTCTAAAAAAAGATGCTTTGAGTTTCTAATGCCCTATTTAAGGTCCAGTTTCTGTTTCCATTATAAACTTTGCTATTCCAAATTATAACTTGTCACCTTTAATTTTCATCAAGATAAAATTTTAGTGTATATTTGTCAGCTTTAATGTAAACTATTATTTTTGAAAAAAAAAAAAAAAGTCTGCAATGAGTAAAATGCGGAGCCTGTAATCTTGGCCATCCTTTGAAGAATACAAATAAAATAACCACTCCTCTCTCCTGACCTTCAGTTTGACAACGTGGTAGACACATTCAATTATCTACAAATCTTTAATACGAGCATAAGCCATTTTAATATGGATTCTCAAATGTCTAAATTTGAAGCATTGTAAGAACCTTAAGAATGGGAATATTAATTTTCTTGGGAAATATATATATAAATATATATTTAGAAATATATATCTAAATAAGTATGATAATAATTTACAATGCTTTGAGCACATACTCTGTCTGGGACTGCACTAAGAATATTTATTCCTATTCTTATTTAACCCTTGCCTTAATGCTGTGAGGGAATTATTATTACCCTCATTCCTCAGATAAGGAAATTGAAGTATAGGGAAGTTAAGTAATTTGCTAAGGTCACACTGCTAAGAAGAGGAGGAACCAGTACATGAGCCTGGTTCCACTTAATTCCAAAGTCCTGTTTTAATTACTAAGAAACACTGGCTGTTTAGAACACACGATCTCCATAAATACATACTGGGTGGCAGTGTGGTGTAAGGATTAAGCACGCGGGCTCAGTCTGCCTGAAATAAAATTGTACCTCCACCACTCACTCACTGTTTGATACTGGGAAAGTCCTTACAATATGTCTAGCACATAATAGATACTAAATAAATATTGTTTTTAGAATACATATAGAAATTGAGTGGGAGAGCACTACAAGGTGGGAAACTGATAGGAGATCCTGAGAGATGAGGAGACACAAATCTTACAGGACCTTGAATGCCATTGTAAGGTCTTTGGCCTTTACTCTGAGCATAACTTAAAGACCCTGGAGAGTTCTAACAAGAGAAGTATCATGATCTAACCTAAGTCTTCAAGATTGTTCTGGCTGCTGGATGGAAGTAAACTGTAGGAGGGCAAAAGTAAAGGCAGGGAGACCAGGTAAGTATTTCTCACAGTATTCCAAGGGAGAAATGCCAGTGACTTTGACCAGGGTAACAGTGAAGGAAAAAATAGCGGGGTTATAATATAACAGAATTTATTGACATAATGGACATGAAGAATGACAGAAGGAACAATATTTTTAAATGACTATCAATAACTAATAATATTAATTACTAATGTATGGATTTGATAATTTTATTTGTTATAGCTAAAATTAATTATACTCCTGTATCTTCTATATACCGATATAATGTGCTAAGGATTAAATATAGTTCACCAATTGAATCTTCTAGACAAAGGATATCAGACAAATCTTATAATAAATTGTCTGGTGTTCTGATTTCACAATCTAAGTATTCTGTAACTACAAGAACTGATGACTTGATGAGTCACTCACAGAGTAATAGACTATGTTACTCTGGACATATACAGAGTCCATTCTGAGGTATGCCTGGATCTATTACATGAGTAACCAATTTATTTTAAGTATGACAACTCAGAGGTACAAGCATGAAATATTGAATTTCTCTTTCACGCTAGTGAAGCATTCCGGAAAGATATTGTAGTTTTCCTGTCTTTTTAATGTACTCAAAGTCCAGTCTAGGTCAGTCTAAAATTCCCATCTCATATCTGTCAAAGCTTTCACTTCTCGCATTGCCAGCTAGCTCATGGCGAGTGTGTGGCTGTGTGTGCCACCAGCCACCAGCAGTTAACCTTACAATCCCAGGGAAAGTTCCTTGTGACCTAGATATTAAGACAGTTCAAGCTCTCTCCTTCAAAGCATCTCTTAGCCCAAAGAGAAACTCCTACCTTCTTACCACACCTCAGTCACTTCTCTCTCTACACTGCCACTTCTCTCCAGTCCCTGTTTCTCTGGCTCAGATAGGCTCAGAGTAGATCAAGAAGTCCACTGACCGAGCAGATATCTGACAAGGGAATGAGATGTCAGCTTGGCAACTACCTTCAATCTCTAGGGTGAAGATTCTCTTGGACTCTCCTCCTCCCTGGCTTGGTATTGCAGGGATCACAGCATCCCAGTGGACCCAGATTGCTCCTTGCCCTTCCTCCACCCTATCTTTTAGTTATTTTTAATAGCCTAGAATGGAGTTGGGGTTGCTGAGTTTTGGATGCAGATGTCAAAGTTAGCCCATATGCCTCTTAAAAAACCCTGAGAGAGTGAGCTGGCCACTAATGTTGTCAACTCTCTTTGGACCATAGGATATATAGCAACTCTTTGTCCTCAACTTTAGGCCCAGATTAGCTGTTTAAGACAAGAAAAATTCTACTCGTATCCAACTACACGTGATTAGAATTCTGAAACCTTCACAAATGGTGTTATTGAAAACAGATACTCCAAAAGTGAGTGGGCAGCTAACTGACTTAATTACAGCCATTGCAGAAGGTGATTTATTGAGAGTAATGCTAAAATCTACTGTCAATGCTCATTTTTTTTTATCCTACATCCATATACACACACATACAGACACTCTGCCACCACCAAAACTACTCCCACGTAATTACTGCTCAAAAATATGGTAGAATGGACACACATATTTCTCAGAAAATGGGTCGACTATAGTCCTGAGAAGACAATAAAAAATAGGAGATGTGAAAAGGTTCTCAAACTGCTGAGCTCTTGATGCTACTTGTTGCGTACAAAGTGGTCACTAAGGATCAGAATTTAAAAGGGACCCCTCTGGGCGGCAAGCAGCCAGGTTCAGAGCAATGAGGAGGACAATCAAATGTACATGTAAGATCTGATTTTAGTGAATTTTTCCCCTTTCTACATTGGAAAGCATGTTTGGCTTAAAAAGTGGTGCCCTGTTGGGATTGTTTGTAATCATTCTTTTATTCTGATTGGCTGCTTTCACTATTTGTCCATTCTCCAGATGTCTTTGTTTTGTCTAATATCATCAGATTCTTATGCAAAGGAAGCATTCATGTAAGTTAATGAGATACTGTGTCTAGGAAATAGAGTTCCAAAATGCTAAGACAGAAGTTTCTGGTCTTTTCCCCCACTCCACACAGGTGAATTGTGAAACCATCCTATGTAAGAAAGGAATCCTTTCTTTCATTTTGTTTACTTTGAATGTAACTCTGATAGCAGCACTTCCTAGAAACGTTGGACCCCCCCCCCCATGTAACCACTGCTTAACATGACGTATTTGAAGTGACAATCACACATGCCAAATACTTCTTTCCTATGATATGCTTCTCCAGAAAAGTCTGATCATGTATCTAAAATAATTAGATTTTGTTCAGTAATCAAACTCAATCAAATGAATTCTGTGTGAACTACTTTTATTCCCACAATGAGAATTGTGTGCCATATCCTTTGTAAATTTGCATATTTTTCCATAAACCTAAAACTAATCAATTTTGAAGAGTTATGATAATATAAAGAATCTGAGGCAATTACATGTCTTTTAAACAGGGATTCTAAATGCATTTCACTGCTGGTATTCATGTAGTAAAGTAGTGAAAACTTCTTTAACCCTTTTCATGACAACTCAATTAAGCTGTAATGATTGAGGCTCAGGGCATTTCTTAGGATTAATGACTGGCTGGGAAAGTGGATGGCCTGAGATGAAGCCAAGGGCCATTAATTCCCTCTGGTCATTAATCCCTCAGGAAATGCTTTAGGCTTGGTTTGATATTAGCATCACAGGCTGCAAATATACTACCTTTGGATCTCCTGATTGGTATTCAAATAATTTATTAAGATAGTATACTTTAATTTCTGCCCTGTATACTCACCATTGCCAAATTTCAATTCTTGGTTTTCCAGTTGCAATTGTTGATGGCAATGACAGAATAGAAATGGTTTCATTGGTCATATCAAACATTTTCTTTGAAATAGTCAAAATATTTTAAAGTTACTGTTAATAATGAAGTCCCAAGTGGCCATTTTTGTGTGTGTAATATAATTTGCTAGTGAAAATCTTGACCATCAAAGTGAGGGGTATTTTATTTAGGTATGTGTGTGTGGTGTGTTCTAGTTGGTATCACCTAAATTTATAAAAGGTATTGAGCTCTTCCCCTAATTTTGTAATTTTGCCTGATGTCTAAGGCATATAAGTCTGCCCTCAATCTCCAAATAGAATATCTACACTTTGTGCTTTTATTAGAAAATAATCAAAACTTGTTCACAGAAATAATGTTTATGGGAATTGTCTGAAACTTGTATGTTCATCCATTCCTCTAGGCACCCAACTTTATCTTTAAATAATGGGCCACTATAATTTGGAATAGAATTCCTTTTGCTGAACTGTACTGTGGGGTTATATCTGTGTTAAATTTGAGAAAGTTTATTTTTTTAGACTATCTCACAGAACCTACTGTTTTTACCACAAGCATATTGTTAGATATTGCTTATTACATCACCGTGTCCTTCTTCTGAGGGTCAGGAAATACATTTATTTGAGACTTCAGATCATAAATAAATGTGATTAACCTATGAAACTGGTGTGTTTTTAACCTATTAGACTCCATGGCACTTAGCACTGATTTTATTTCTCTTCTTTGGCTGATAGAAAACATAAAGTCAAATGTGCAAGCCAGCCCTGGCAAAATTCTTAGAGCAAATATTTTGAGAATCACCTTACCCTCTCACTGTTTTTCTCTTCCTACCCTAATTTATCTTTCTTCCTATTCACCATCAAGTTCAGAATACACATCTTTGTCATCTCCTGCTAATTCTGTTTGGAATAAGATGGGATGTAATTAACTATTAGCTGCGTTGAGCAACATGCTTTTCCCTCCACCCCAGTCCAATGCCCATTTCTATTTAATCTTCACATTTAGTCATGGCTTCTTATAATATGGCTTTGGCTTGCCCACCTGCTTCAAGATGCCTGTCAGGACAAACGCAATGGCAGTCACCAGTCCCACAACAGTTGGAACTAAAAGTCGAAGTTCCATGGTTCTTTCTCAGTTTGATCACCAACTTGGTTATATTGGTAGTCTTATTCCCTACCCAAAATTACAGTTTACTTCTGAAAGGAGTCCTTGTAACAATTTTCTTCAAACAAATCTCTGTTAGCTAAGGATTCCTATTTCAGAATATCTACTCTAGAATGTAAATTTCCAAGGACTATAGTCTACCTGATAATATACAAAATATCAAGTGTAAATAGTTGCCTAAGTTTTACTTTTATTAAACCATTGGTAGAAAGTGGCTCTTAATGGCAAAAATTTAGTAAACATAAATTAGGTAAGAAACCACTAGGACTCCCCCTCCCAACACAATGACTCCTTCAGGGGCAATATGCCAAATCAGGCTTGGCAAAGGGACATCACTATGTAAGGATAAGAAAGAATTTTCTTTCTTTCTTTCTTTCTTTCTTTCTTTCTTTCTTTCTTTCTTTCTTTCTTTCTTTCTTTCTTTCTTTTTCTTTATCACTGTATGTGATGATTGCCATGAAATTCTTGAATCAATTGAAGGTCAATGCAGGAACTACAACTTGGGCTTATTGATTTGAGCTGTGAAATACAACACAAGGTCTGTATTCTGTCCTCAGATCAATGCTGCATGTGTGTGTTCCTGAAGCACATGGTATATGCTGTGTCTGTCTGGCAGAAACATTTGTGCTTAAAATACAGCCTGACAGTTCCCTGCCATCTTGCAAAACAGTGTGGTTTATTTAGAACAAATCTGTTATGACTGACCACAGAAAGATGCATGTGTGTTTCTGAGCCTCTCCCTATGAATAGGCAAAAGGACCATCTGGGCACGTGGCATTTACACATCTTTGAGCATGTTAGCATTCTGCCTCCTAGTAAAATCCATCTCTCAGGGACTCTGTGGGTTTGTGATGCTTCCTGCAGAATGGAGGAGGAAAACAAATGCACTTCAGTAAAACAGAAGTCTCTTTTTTTTTTCATCTGTCATAGCCACAGTTTGATAGTATCTGTATTTCATTTTCACTTCAGAATATCACAAGAGAGAGAAATGGCAGGAAGCAAGTTGCTTCCACATGGTTGTGAAAGGGAGTTGTTATATTTGGTTGCTCTCTGTGGCACATTGCTGTGGAGAGAGAGAGAGAGAGAGAGAGAGAGAGAGAGAGAGAGAGAGAGAGAGAGAGAGAGAGAGGAAAGAGAAGGAAGGAAGGAAGGAAGGAAGGAAGGAAGGAAGGAAGGAAGGAAGGAAGGAAGGAAGGAAAAGAAAGAAAGAAAGAAAGAAAGAAAGAAAGAAAGAAAGAAAGAAAGAAAGAAAGAAAGAAAGAAAGAAAGAAAGAAAGAAGAAAAAGAGAAACCTAGTTACCATTTTGGTGGTGGATAAACAAAAAGTCATAATGTCCTTATTTTTCCCATAAGGATTTTTACTAAAATAATAGTAATCATGACATTCCCCCTTTGACTATCTTTATTAAAAATCAATGTGACTTATAATTCAGACAAATCCTTATACTGGTGTTTTTATCTTAAAATATGTATTTTATTGGACAATGCAGAATACTCAGAGAAAACATGAATTAAGATAGACTTAATTATTTTGTAATTGAAAGTTATTGAAGTCCAAAAAATTTTTTAATATTAAGAAACTAAAGGCACTTTGCTTGATTATGGAGTAAAATTACTTTTTTGAAAAGAAAATTCACCTGAATTTATGTAGCTAAACAAATTATTGGCCATTGCTAGAAAGGGTACTTTTTTTCACTCAGAACATTTTTTATTTCTTCTGTGTAAAATGACTTTCACAACATGTGGTTAATTATTTTCACTATCCTTGATGGAAACATATCTTTCATCCTGGAATAATGAATTAATTTAGGAAAGACTAAAACTTAGACAAGTATTATAACAAGAAAGGTGATCCACTGGGAACTAACTTTTTGGGTGGAAGGAAGTGTGTGAGTATAAAATATTGAGGCTGATCTCAAACGTGCTTTCAACTCTAAAATGTGGTTTGACATGCCCTCTTTGCTGTTATCTTTTGCAACTTGTGAATTCAGAGGGCAGCCGTCAAAGAGGAAGGTCAAAATGTTTTACAACGATGGCAACATTGTTAAATTTCATGAAGAGTTTCATGAGGTGCCATTTTGAATGATAATCACATATTGTTACATGTGATTGGAGAGAAAAAATGTCAGTCCCATTGCTTTCTAGTCTCATGTTTATTTAAGCTTCAGTTATTTTCCTTCTATCAACTGAAACACTGAACAGGCTAAATTGTGGCCAAATCTTACATCTTTTAATTCAAGACAACTTCCCCTTACTCTCCCTCCTCATCTTTGTTTTGGTAGACCCTACCATGATCTAAGTCATGCATGGGCAATTTTTTTTTGGGGGGTGGGGTTGGGGGGAGATATTAACTATTTAAGGCTTTGTGAAGCAAGAGGCAAAATTGAGGGTATACTGCAAGTACTTATATTACAAGAGAAAAAACCCTGGCCCATCATGTCTTGTTTGCTGGGTGGATATTCTAGGTAGTGGAGATGCTTTGTGATGAGATGTTATCTAAAGAAGACTTTCTCAGAATGATGGTGGACTAGACCAAAGTGGAGGGGTCCTAGTGGGCAATGGGGTAGGTGGTTGTCATGTTCAGTTTCACTGTTTGCCTCATTGACACACAGATTGAATGCAGCCCTCTCAACTTGGGCAGCAGCCCAAAAGCAAGGCCACACACTAGATTGAGATTCTGATATTTGGTGCCAGCAGCAGAGTCCCCAATGTACAGGGGCAACTGGCATAGATTCTGGGTAGTGGCAAGGTATGACTGGGAAAGCAGTTCCAGGGTATGGAGGGGGAATGGGGAAGGAACTCCTGTTTCTACCTGCCCCTAGTTCTCCATGGCTCTTACTGTTAGCTTGCTGGAGTAGTGCCACAGAAGTACAAAAACAGGCAGCAGACCAGATTTGGCTGACCCATGGTTGACAAACCACTTGTTTAGATAACCACTTGTCTATATGATCCTTGTTTCTAAATCCCAAGAAGGAACTATCTCCCAGAGAAATAGTCTTTCCTGAGGCAAATAGATAACAGACATAAAAAGATCTTGCAATCATCCTTGGAAACATGTTTTGGGGTTAAGTTGCTATTTCATCTAATAACTTATTTTTAGGTCTACCCTAAATCCTTTTTTTTAATAGTTCCTCATATTATTCAGCAGACAAATAGAAAAGTCCCAACTTCCTTTATGAGTAATGAATTCTAGGTAGATTCTTAGGTGGCTCTGCATTTATTTCCTAGAGACTAAATAGCACTGTAATATAGAGCAGGGTCAGCAAACTATAGCCTGTGGAACAAAACTAGTCACCCTCTCCATTTTTTTATGGTCCACAGCTAAGACTGATTTTTACATTTTTAAATAGTTGGAAATAAATCCAAAGAAAAATACTATTTTGTGACACATGAAAATTTATGAAATTCAAATTTTAGTGTCCATAAATAAAATTCTATTGGATCACAGCCATGCTTATCATTTACATATTATCTATGGCTGCTTTTCACTAAATGGCAGAGTTGAGTAGATGCGACAGAGACCGTATGGCCTGCAAAGCCTAAAATATTTACTATCTGGCCCTATAGAGAAAAAAAATTGCCAATGGCTGGTTTAAAGTATCACTCTAAAATCATACTGTGTTCAATCCCTCCTCACCATTTTTAGTGTCCTCTTGAACAATTGACTTAACCTCTCCTTGCATCAATTTCTTCATATATGAAACAGATATAATAGGACCTACTTCACAGATTGAAGTGAAGAATAAATATACTCATCTATGTAAGCAACTTAGACCAAAGACTGGCACATAGTAAGCATTCAATAAATGTTAGCTAGTTTTATTGTGTTTTTCTGAAATCAGAGTTTATCTGTACAAATATGCATAATAATAATGAAACAAATATGTTCTTTCAAAATCTAAGAAGCAATTAGATGGCAAAAGATTTTGAATTTTTCACACAGAGTGCTTTGGTATTTTACACATTAATAAGAAACACTTAATTGGCACCATATATTTTACATATAGACATGAAAGACATCATGACTCCTTCTAGAAGCTATCAGTTTTCTGAGGGAACAAAGTTCAAACACATGAAACTGAAGTACCTTTAAAAAATCACTTTCTCTACCTAAAAATTTAGAAAACCTACAATTTTTTTCTATTATTTTAATAGCAACTCACTATACCAATTATCTTGAAAGATTTTATTTATCAAGCCTAATAATAAACAAAACAAACATATGGAAATCAGTTGCATTTATATACACTTACAACAAACTATTGGAAAGAAAAATTAAGAAAGTAATCCCATTTACACTGGCATCAAAAACAATAAAATAATTAGGACTATATTTAACTGAAGAGTTGAAAGAACTGTACCCTGAAAACTATAAGACACTAATGAAAAAGATTGAACATGTCACAAATAAATGGAAAGATATTCTGTGTTCTTGAATAGGAAGATTTAATATTGTGAAAATATCCACTCTACCCAAAGCCATCTACAGATTCAATGCAATCCCTATCAAAATTCCAATGGCATTTTTCAGACATAGAAAAACTATCTTAAAATTTGCATGGAACCACAAAAATTTCTAAATACTAAAAGCAATCCTGAGAAAGAAGAACAAAGTTGCAGACATCACACTTACGAAGTTCAAACTATATTACAAAGCTATCTGATCAAAACAGATTGGCACTGACATAAAAACAGGCACACAGACCAGTGGGAAATTAAACAGAGCCCAGATATAAACCCATGCATATATGGTCCACTAGTTTTTGACAAGAGTGCCAAAAACACACACAGGAGAAAGCATAATGTCTTCAATAAATGGTGTTGGGAAAACTGGAAAGCCACACGCAAAAGAATGAAACAGGACCCCTATTTTATGCCACTGACAAAAATTTACTCTAAATAGATAAAAACTTAAATGTAAGGCCTGAAACTCTTTGAATAAAACATAGTGAAAAGATCCTTGACATTGCTCTTGGCAAGGATTTCTTGGATAAGACACCAAAAGCAAGGCAACAAAACCTAACATAAGCAAGTAGGACTGCATCAAACTAAAGAGTTTCTGCACAGCAACATATAGAATGGGAGAAAATATTTGGAAACCATATATTTGATAAGGGGTTAATATACATAAAGAACTCATATAACTCAGATGCAAAGAAGCAAATAACCATTTAGAAAATGGGCAAATGACCTGAATAAGCATTTTTCCAAAGAAGAAATACAAATGGCCAATAGGTACATGAAAAGGTGCTCAACATCACTAATCATCAGGGAACTGCAAATCAAAACCACAATGACATATTACCTCACACCTGTTAGAATGGCTATCATGGCGAAGACAAGAAATAAGTATTGGTAAAGATGTGGAGAAAAGGGAACCCTTGTGCATTATTGGTGGGAATATAAATTAGTTTAGCCATTATGGAAAACAAAATGGCAGTTCTTCAAAAAAATTAAAAATTGAACTACCATGTGATGTAGCAATCCCACTCCTAGGTATATATCCAAATGAATTGAAATCAGTATTTCAAAGATATATCTCAATACAGCATTATTTATATGCAGCCCAGATATGGAAACAACCTAAATGTCCCTAAATATCACCCAATGAATGAGTGGATAAAGAAAGAAGAACAATATGTGTGTGTGTGTGTGTGTGTGTGTGTGTGTGTGTGTGTGTAGTAAACTTTAAATGTGTACAATTATATTTGCCAATTATTCCTTAATAATGTTATATTGTTTTCTTTATCAAAAAATTAGAAAACACAAATTTTCCTACTATTTTAATATAGCAACTTAATAAACTGAATTACATTAAAGACTATTTCTTGAATCTAATAATAGTGCTGAGCCACAATTCATTTTTAGGACCTGATATTCTTTCCCTCATCTACATTGTTGCTGCCTATAATCTAATGTTCATTAGTCCTACCCATGGTTAGAACAATGGCTGAATGAATAATTATAAATTAGCTTTTTTTTTTTTCTCACTCACATCAGGGATTATAGACAGACTTGAAATTTTCCAAGGCATTCTAAATGGGAAATATTGTTCGTATATAAATTGTAAAACTTCTACTCGAGACTTGCTTTGAAGTTGAAGTTGATAACTACAGATTTTCCCAATAAGAGAAACATGACCATTAATTAATTCAACAACTATTTATTGCATACCACATAGCCAATACTCCCATGTAACTTGCACTCTTGTGGTTCTGGAATGGTACTAAATGATTCTGACTGACATCTCTCAAAGCTGCATTCAGTACATCCTCTCAAGAATTGGAGACTGATCTTCCCAAAATCCTATCTTTGTCATTACATTTTCTTGTTCAAAAAGCTTTGTTCCTCACTGTGCACTAGGTAAAGTGCAAACTCCTTAGCATGGCACTTAGAGCTTTTCATGATCTGACCCAGGGCTATGTGTCTTTAAGTTTTCCCTTGTTACTGCACTGTCACATTTTCACTCTGAAATTCTGTTTCAGACAAACCTACTTTGCATCCTATAATCACATCGTTTACTCTCCACTTCTGTTGTAAAAAAACAAACAAACAAACAAACAAACAAACAAAAAAACCCTACTTTAAAAGGGAATGAAAATTGGCTGGTATCCATGGAAAATTCTTTTTAAAATTTCTATTATATGAAGAAAGTATAAATGGGGTTTTATTCTTTCTCTTAGATATATTTTTGTCCCCTCTCCAGCAGGGTGCTTGACTCTCTAATTATAATATTATGTGACAGAATCTTAGTCAAATGCTTCACAGTGATTCCTGAAACTGTTTGTTCATCAACTAAACTGTCTTTTATCTTTGAAACATTGTTTTCTTCCCTTACTTCTTTAATACTCATGGTTGTGATAGGACATTCATATTTACATTTCAAAATTTCATTGTATCATAATGATCAAAGCTTATTCAGTGAAAGCTTCAGACTAGAAGCTTCATGAGGACAAGGACTGTGCCCATGGGACTATCTTGTCAAGTGCTATGTCTTCGGTTGAAAGTGCTTCATAAATATTTTGATGAAATCAACGAATCTTCTAAAACCTTTCAACACTCCTCCCTTAATTTTTATTTAATCAAATATTACTTAATGCCTAATTTGCATCCAGTAGGTACTATATTAATCTATAATAATGCAAAGATAAAAACAAACATTGAAAAAATTACTTTAACACTGTATGTGTATAAAGCTAATGGGAGAGATACAGTCAAGATGCTGGAGTAGCTCACCTCCTCTCAGGACCACATCAACTACAACTAGACTACACAGCAACCATCACTGAAAATCACCTGAACTATAAGTGAACCAAAGCCCTACAACTAAGGACACAGAGAAGAAGCCAACTCGAGACTGGTAGTAGGGGCAGAGACAGAGAACAGGCTGGTCCCATACCATGTGTGACCATTAAAAATTGGGAGGGATGTCTTGGCTGCAGAGATCCCTACCAAGGAAGCAAGGGGTTTTAGCCCCATGCCAGTCTGCCCAGCCCAGGGTTCCAGATCCAAGGAGAGAAGTCCCCATAACTTCTGGCTGTAAAAACCAGTGAAGATTGTAACTGAGTGAGACAGGATGGCTGTAGTCTCAGGTGCTATCCTTAAAGGGCCCAAACATGGACTTACTTACTGATGGACTGACTCACTCTGAGCTCCAGCACTGGGACAACAGTTTGAAAGGCACCAGTAACATATAGGGAGGAATAGAATTGTCTGGCTTCAGGGCAAGGTTTGGAGGGGCAACTTTCTCTTGGATTGTGACTGGTGGAAGGAGCTGGCAGAAGCCATTGTTTCTTGGTTGAGCCCTGTCCCTTCCCAGTGTGCAGATGCAGGCAGATGCATCTGAGTCTCCATCAATCTGGCTAACACTTATTTTTCGTCATGATTCCCTGTGACCCTGCCCCACCCAAATTTCAGATCCACCCAACCCACTTCCCGTGTTTTTTCCATAAAATGGCCTATCTTGGCTTACACTGCAGACTTTCCTAAAATCTCTCAAAGGTTCACAAAACCCAAAAAAGTAGCATCTGTCTTCAGCATGTCCTGTACCTCTGGCTGAGGAGCCTTAAGCCCAGTACTAGCAACAGCCAACCTCAGTTCATGGCTTGGTTTCTTGAGGCACCTTCAAGTCCAGTGCAGGCAGCAGCCATCTGCAGGTTGCTTTGTGGCAGGGCACAGGAGGCAGCTGAACTTGGACTACAGTGGGGCCCCTCCAAGGAGGCTCCAGGGGTGACACACCCTGTGGCCAGCTTTGGACCCAGCCAGAGCATCACGCGTCCACCTCCAGAGACAATAAACACAAAGGTCATACTGGGCAGGCATCAGAAGCCTGCTGAAGTGAATCATGCTCTGTAGGGTCAGTCCCTGTACAACAGCTCCTCCACTGTAGTCCCAGCCAGTCCTCACAACCAATCAGCCTGAGGATTAATCTCTCCAATTGACATGAAAACAGCAACCAAGGCTCAACTACAACAGGAAGGCACACACAACCCACACAAGAGACACACATTGAGTACCTGACTCAGGTGACCAGGGAGAATATGCCACTAAGCCCCACAGCACACCTGCTACATCAGTCCACTCTACTAAGACTGGGAGACATAGCAGCCCTGACTAATACATAGAAACAAATAGCCAAAATGGGGAGACAAATAAACACATTCCAAATGAAAGAACAAAACAAAACTGCAGAAAGAACTAAACAAAATGGAGACAAACAATCTACCAGATGCAGAGTTCCAAACACTGGTTGTAAGGATGATAAACGAAATCAGGGAGAACTTCAACAAAAGATAGGAAATATAAAAATGGGGATAGAAAACATAAAAAACAACCAGTCATACATAAAGACTACAATAACTGAAATGAAGAATACATTACAGGGAATCAACAATAGATTAGATGAAGCAGAGGATCAAATCAGCAATTTAGATGATAAGGTAGCAGAAGACACCCCATCGATACAGCAAAAAGAAAAAATAATCCCCCCAAATGAGGACAGTTTAAGGGGCCTCTGGGACAACATCAAGCATACCAACATTTGCATCATAGAAGTACCAGAGGAGAAGAGAGAGAGCAAGGTATTGCAAACCTATTTGAAGAACCTTTCCTAACCTGGCGAAGGAAATAGCTATACAAGCCCAGCTAGTGCAGAGAGTCCCAAATGAAATGAACCCAAACAGGCCCACCCCAAGACACATCATAATTAAAATGTCAAAAGTTAAAGACAAGAGAGATTCTTAAAAACAGCAAGAGAAAAGCAGTTAATTACCTATAAGGAAGCTCCCATAGACTGTCAGTTGATTTCTCAACAGAAATTTTGCAGACAAGAAGAGACTGACAGGAAATAGTCAAAGAGATGAAAAGCAAGGACCTACAACCAAGATTACTCTACCAGGCAAAGCTAGCATTTAGAATTGAAGGAGATATAAAGAGCTTCCCAGACAAGAAGAAGCCGAAGTAATTCATCACCACCAAACAAGAATTACAAGGAACCTTAGAGGGATTTCTTTAAGAAGATAGATAGATAGATAGATAGATAGATAGATAGATAGATAGATAGATAGATAGATAGATAGATAGATATAGATATATAGATATATATTCTCATTCTTATTAAGAATATATATATATTCTTATACATTTTATTATATATATGTAATAAAATGGCAATAATTACATATCTATCAAGAATTACTTTCAATGTAAATGTATTAAATGCTCCTATCAAGAGATAGAGTGGCTGAATGGATAAGAAAACAAGCCCCTTACATATGCTGCCTAAAAGAGATTCACTTCAGATCAAACGACCAACACAAACTGAAAGTAAAGGGATGGGAATAAGATATTTCACGATAATGGAAACAAACAAACAAAAAACAAAAGATATGATAGCAATACTTATACCAGGCAAAACAGAACATAAAACAAAGGCTAAAGAGACAAAGAAGGACCCAGTAATCCCACTTCATGGTATTTATCTGAAGCAACCAAAAATGCTACTTCGAGGGATCATGTGCATCCATATATTCATTGCAGCACTATGTACAATGGCCAAGATGTGGAGGCAGCCTGGGTGTCCATCAATGGAGAAATGGACAAACAGGCGGTAATACATATATACAATATTGCTTGGCCAGGGAAGGAAATGGGTCCTTGCCATCTGCAGTGGCATGGATGGACCTGGAGGGTACTATGTTGAGTGGAATATGTCTAACAGAGAAAGACAGATGCACTGTGATTTCACTTATATGTGGAATCTAAAGAACAAAATGAACAAACGAAACAGAAGCAAACTCATAGATACAGAGAACATTTTGATGGTTGCCAGATATAAGGGGGGGTTGGGAATAAGTGAAAAAGGGAAGGGATTAAGAAGTACAAACTGGCAGTTACACAGTAATCGTGGGGATGTAGGGTATAGCATAAGGAATATAGTCAATAATATTGTAATAACTATGTATGGGGTTAGATGTGTACTAGATTTATTGGGGTGATAGATGGCAGGGGGGTTAGTGGGCAGGGTGAAAATAGTGAAGGCATTAAGAAGTACAAATTGGTATTACAAAATAGTCATGGGGATGAAAAATAAAGCATAGGGAATATAGTCAATGATATGGTAATAACTATGTATAGTGCCAGGTGGGTACTAGACTAGTCAGGGGGATCATTTCCTAAATTATACAAATGTCTAACCCCTATGGTATACACCTGAAATTAATGTAAAATAATACTGAAGGTCAACTGTTATTGAAAATTTTTTCAAAGGGGGAAAAAATGAAGGGAAATAAGAGGTCCTAATTTCTAGGTATAAAACAAATAAGTCATGGGGATGCAATGTACAGCATGGAGGATATAGTCAACAGTATTGTGATAGCGTGATATGGTGTCAGATGGTTGCTGGACTTATCACGGTGATTGCTTCTTTATGTATAGAAATGTTGAACAACTATTGCGTACCCCTGAAACTTACATAAATTGTATGTTAGCTGTATTTTTTTAATCTTAAAAATATTTAATTTAATTTTTAAAAAAGCTAACAGGAGTATAAACATTTTCTCTCCAATGTTTCAATAAAATTGTATTTGGACCTTCATAATAATTCTGAACAGAGCCTTCTGGCTATGCACAATTTCAAAAAAAAAAACAACAACAAAAAACTTCTATTTTTCAACTTGCAACACTGAGCATTTGGATGGCAGGGACCAGTCTCTTCAATCTTTGAATTATCTACAGTTCTTAGGCAGTACTTTGTATGCAGTTGATGCTAAACCAATGATTGTTTAATTGAATTGAACAATTTAGGCAATAAAAAAATAATTAACATACAGCAAGCACTTACATCATAAATGCATATTGCCAAATTCACACTTAATGGTCACATATACAACTTCAGCTTATGTGTGTAATTTGTTATACATTTTTGTTATTTGACACAAAGACTGAGTGAGAACTGTGCCTTCAAAACCCAAGATCCTACACCTAGATTAGTCTTGTCAGTAGATGTACCATCGCCCCCTTTATACAACACCTAATTTTCCATTACTGCAGCCCCAACCTGAACTTTATTAGAAGCTAATTCCAGAGAGGAGTCTTCCCATCTCACTTTTCACCACTTTGGTTACAGCTTATCTTTTTCCTAATTCATTCACCAAGAAATGATTTATAGAACAGACCTTAACTCAGTCATATTGATCTGCCTCTTGTGGTTATTATGATGGAGTCAAATTTTACTGCGTTTTCGAGATTAAGATTCTACGTAGCCCTATCAAGTTTCCAAATAATATTTTCAATGGCTTTTGATTCAGTGTAATTTATTTTTTTTACAGCAATAGTCTTACATGTTTAAAAGAGAAATAGAATACCTAGGGAGTGACATTTTAAGTAAATGAAGGCCTTTATTAGAAATAAAAACAATTGTGTCAGTCCAAGTTGATACATGGGTTGTACTTCTGGATATGATCATAATTCGTTTTTTAAAAAGAATGATTTTATAGTAGTATATCCTGGCATTTACAAGGTTAGGTGGTAGCTATGAATTTGCATATAAACAAACAACACAAAACTAAGTTTGTTTCACTGTTATTTTATTTTAATGAACTATATTAAACTTTTAATTTGAGAAAAACATCCCTGCAAATCACCAGTCTCTGTGTCAGGTCTCCAAGGTAGCCCTCTCTAACAATGACTCTTCCTATACTTTACTAAAGTGGTGGGGCTTATTAGAGGGAATCTTTCTCATTTTCCAACTGCTTCACTTAAAAACATTTTTATATGCCTCACTTCTTTAGGCTCAAAAACTTGTCCCTCCTCCTTTCGAAGGTTATCCCCTCTACTTGGGTCCTTTATCTCATTCCTTCTGGTTCAGTTTCTCCTTCTTCAATTTCCCATCTCTGCCTGGTCTTCAAGCCCTTCTTGTCTGGTGAAACTTCCTATTTTGGCTTACAAATTTTGTATACCTCTCTTTACCCAACAAATTCTATTTTATAGTTTATTGTCCCTCATAGACACATCCTGTTTCTTAGCTTCTTTCCACTGGCAGATTCTAAAACAAACTGATCTAACTGACCTCATTTTTATATACTAATTATCCTCCTATTCCTATGTGTAATTACCTAACTTTTATTATGTTCCTGAAATCACACTCTTGAAGATTTCATAGTCTTGGTGATCTCTTTATGATCGAATTCAAATAATTTATCAGATTTTGAAAACTTTCATCTTTCTGGAATTTCTTGGAGATATGATTATAACCAAAATCTTTTTTCTGGAATATTATCCTAACTTTCTGATTGTAATTTTCTATCTTTCCATTGGCTTCTCTTTCTATCAACATTCGCTAGAAGCAAGGTATGTTCAACTTTTTGGCTGTGTGCTCCCTAATTTTTCTTGCTTATGGTTTTCAGCTCTTCTCCCATATCTTTCATTACCATGTGCACCTGGTTAATGTAAAAAGCAAGTTACTAGGAAAGAAACTGGTCTCTTTCTCTCTCTCTCTCTCTCTCTCTCTCTCTCTCTCTCTCTCTCTCTCTCTCTCTCTCTCTCTCTCTCTCTCTCGTTCTCTCTCTCTTCCAAATCCAGGTAAGTGCTTTACTTTATTGCATTTCTAAATATCTTCTCTGGCCTTGAGAGAAGTAGGAAATAAAGGAGGCTTGGTGTTTGGGACTCACAAAGAAAATATTTTTTGAGAGGGAAAAGCAAGTGGAACAGAGTATGACAAGAAAGAAGTTGCACCTCAAAACATCTTTGGTGGCTAGGTTCCATCTCTAATTCCAGCTGGAACCCCTTCCAGGCCCAGCAGGGCAGAGGGGGTGAAGGCTGAGAGGACACCTCTGAGTACCTTTGTGCTGTGGATAGCAGGGCTCAAGAGTAGTATTACGTAATAGAAAAAAACAAAAGAAATCATACTGAAGATAGATTCTCTCAAATTAAGAGCCTAGTTCCTCCCCAGTTTCCCAGCCCAAAGTAAGCTCGGGATTCTTTTACAACCTCTTTGAAGGTGGGGCAAAGAACCTCAATAACAACAGGTTGAGTTTTCTGCCAACCAGACAGGTAAGAAATTGGAGCAGATTAAATTTCATTTAGAAATATAGATATGTTGGATCTTAGGACAATATTAATACTCTGAATTTATATTACCTGCTTCAACCGCTCTTTTGAATTTCAATTCTGATTGCAGAATCTACATTTTCTCTCACATGCTACATTATGACCTCTAAATCAAGTTATCTTACTGTAGGGTCAGATTGTAGGTTATAAATAAAACTGCAAAGAACATGCCTCTGATGATGTCTTTCTTTTAGATTATTTCCATAAGACAAATTCCCAGAAGTGGGCTCACTAGGTCAGAATCAGAGTCAGGTGGTCGACAAGAATTCAATTCAATAAAAGTCTTGCTGAGACAAGATGAATTGTTTATTGTATATAGAAAACTAAAATGAGTATAAAAACAAGTCTTTGGGATTAAAAAAAGTATTTCTGTTGCTCTCTCTTCTGTTTTTACACTTATACTCTCAAAAACATCAGCTTTTGTGATGGAGGAGTTGGGAGAGAAAGCTTTCCTGTGCATTGGAGGATGTTTAACAGCATTTCTGGTCTCTACCTACTGGATGCCAGTAGCAAACAAACTCCTTCCAACCTATAACAATGTAAAATGTCTGCAGATATTGCCAAATGTCTTCTTCAGAACAAACCACTATACTACATCAGGTTACAAATTTCTTTAAGTTAAACCATTATGACACAAATGATATTTTGGCATAGCTACTTTATTTAGTCTTTTTTTGAATATGGAATTTTGAAGCATCATGAAAAGCTCAGTTATAAAATTTATATTAAAAAAAAACATGAAGTTTTGTTGATATCAGATCTCTTCACCATATCTTTGAGCCTCATTAAAATTAAAATATTCTTTGCTCATTACCTACACACACACACACACACACACACACACAGAGTTGTATGATGCAATCTTATCAAAATAGCAGTTTCAAAATATCCTGCTTTATTGCATTATCACTCTCTGTGTCTCCCCCACGTCTCTCTCTTTTTTCCTTTTGGCATAACCCTCCATCTCATGCGATCAGATTATTTTAAATGTCCATTTTTGTTAGGTATAAGGAGTAACAATGGTGAGATGTATAGTTTAACTACTGGTTAAAGAACTTGAAAGGAGCTGACAACTTTACCATCCTTGTCAGTGAGCAAGAGTGACCCATGGAGTAGTTTAAGGAAGGATACAGGTCAAGGAACTCCTCAGTAGAGCAGATAGATGGCTAGAAAATTTCTCCAACAGTCTGGAAAGTTGGTATATTAGGAAGCAGTGTATTCACTTTATAGGTTCAAACACCATACAAATTTTAGGAGTTCAGAATACAAGAATCTCTGAATCGGAGATAAAACTCAGAATAAAAATTATATGTAACCACTGCTAATGATTTAAATTTTGACACCATGGTGGTCAGTTTCATTTATCCTAAGGATAAACCTGTAAAATGAAAAAAAAAAAAAAGAAGCCTACTGGATTTGGTGTTAGGAATCCTGGAGTCTCTTCAGGTTCTGCTGCAAATTTGTCTCGACACTACAATGCTTTGTGCCTTGGTTTCGGCACCCATTTTCCTCCTTCAAATGGGCAGTGTGAAATTCATCATCATTATCATTAAAGGAAGAGAAACACCTAGAAAAAAGTCGACCCACAAATCAGCTTAAATGCTAGCCAGCTTTGTAGAGTTTGTTTGCTGTGAATAACTATTTTCAGATTGCATTTCAGCCATTTATATTAAAATGCCGTATCAGTGCAAAATAACAAAGTTGCTGTAGGCTGCCACCCAGCTGTTCATTTCCCTGTCATAAGCTGTTACTCTTCAGAGGTAATCTGGTAAGAGGCAACTTGCCACCTTAGAGAATATTGGTGAATGTCAAAAAGAAAGACACTTCACACACACAGAAAACACAGACAGACGCACACACACACATGAATACATTATTACTGAAAAAAACCAAAAAACCAAAAACCAATGCATGTGGGTGTAAAGGCCAGTGTAAAGTTATCAGATCAAACTAGAAGATTAAAATTTTGAAGGCTTGTAAAAGGACTTTTTTAAAGTTTTGAAATAAATTTTATTGAAATTTTAGCCAGAATAGTAGTTTAATTCCAAGGAAGTACTGTACTATCCGCAAACTTTTGAATAACAGCTCCTTGTGTACAGGGACCTGATTTTACTCATCTTTGACTCTAATATCTATAATTTGTTGGATGCCATCATCTGGTCATTCCCAAATTGATGCTCTCTAAGAGTTTTCATTTAAATACTTCTGCTGCTGGTCTCCGTGCTTGCTGGGCAGTTTGATATTCCTCAGCCCTCTTAATTTCAACATGAATTTATATGCCGTGTTTCCCCAAAAATAAGACCTAGCCAGACCATAAGCTCTAATGCATCTTTGGAGCAAAATTTAATATAAGACCCGGTCTTATTTTAATATAAGCACTTTTAAGACCCGGTCTTATTTTAACATAAGACCGGGTCTTAAAAATAAGACCAGGTCTTTATAATATAATATATATAATATAATACTGGATCTTATATTAATTCTTGCTCCAAAAGACACAGTAGAACTGATGGTCTGGCTAGGTCTTATTTTCGGGGAAACACGGCATTTCTCCCAACACAGTTTCTTCTTCAGACACCTGTAATTCTATGGCAACTCTATTTACCCAACTAACCAGGAAGAAAATTTCAGTTGGCTTTAATTGTTTTACAGTCACTTTGCCTTGTTTAATCTCTCCTCTAAAATCACCATCAGATCTATTTCTACCATGGGTACCATCCTAATCATGGTGTTTTGTAGTGGAAGTTCATGGACCTGGCCTCTAATCATGAGCAGTGAGACCCTGAGCATATCTCTCGGTTTCTTTGTACCTTAGTTTCTCTTCTAAAAAGTAAAGGGACTGCACCTGATCTATATTTTACAAACAGCAAGTCACAAGCTGTTGAAAAAAACCTTAAATATAATGTGTCCCTATCAGCATTTTCTAAAATTTAAAAGGAATAGAACAAAAAAATATAAACCATCATCATAAATACTAAGGATAAATATTGCTCTGTTAAACTTTTGTTTTGTTTTGTATGTGTGTGTGTTTAAGCAAAACACATTTCTTAACTACGGCCCATGGTTACCAAAAATAATAATAATAATAATAAATAAATAAATCTTGAAAACCACTGCACTGGATGATCTGACGCTCCTTCCATTTATAAATTACACAAATTTATTCTGGGCCTTTACCATTTCATGCCTATATTATTTCAATAGCCTTCCAACTAGTCTGCCTTCTTAGAGTCTCTTCCCCTTCCAATCCATCATGTACACTACCGCTAGGCTGCTCTTAGGTAGCTCCTTCCAAGTGTAATTTCTTGGCTTAAAACCCTTAAATTATTTCCCTTTGGAAGAAAATCCCCATACTCAGTTTAGAATAAAAAGTTCTCCCCCATCTGGGTCCATTCTGTCTTTATAACCTAATCCTCTCCTGTCCTATATGAACTCTGGGTTCTGTCAAATGTCTCTAGTTATCATCTTCTGAACATCCTTTCTAAATTGCTGCCCATAAAACTTGGCCAATCCATTCATACAGCTTGGAATGCTCTTTTCCCTTACTCCCTGTATTCTAAGTTTATTTTTCCAGATAAGCTCATTTATTCAAGTTTTTTTTTTTTTTAAAGGCTTGGTATTACTTTGATCAGGATTATTTTTGATAAGGATTAAATTAATTTAAATAGAATTGAAAGTTTTAGCATATTGAATCATCTTACCTACAAATAGTAAATGTCTTTCTAGTTTCCAAGTTTTCTGTTTAGTCCCTAGGTAGTGTTTTAAATTTTTCTTCACATATGTTCTAGGAAATCACCTTGTGTTTGGTAAGCACTTAATAAATATTTGTTAATGGCAACTTTATTAACTTTAATGATGAATTAATACCTGCTTGGGTTGGGAGGGAAGCAATGTTGTTTATTTTAATTCAGTCAACCTAATAATAAGATTAAAAGTTTTCTTTTTAAAATTTTAACATCAAAATGATTTGTTGAAACAATTTATAAACACATTAAAAATAGGAAAGAGCCTTGAATGAAGAATCCTGAGAATTGGGGTTCATTTTTGCTACTCCCTACTAGGGCTTAAAAAACTGGGAGACAGAAAAACTCAGTAAAAACAAGTCAGAAAATCAAAACAATAAACTTTTTTTGATACTACCACTGACTTGCTCTTTATCAGAAATTTTATTTTATTTTGACTTCCTTTTTTTCTACATTTTAAAATATTTATTAGACTTAAATCAGTCTATTCTTCAATGCTCCTGAGTTGAAAGTAGGCTTCTCTGACCTGTTAGGGGTAGGCTTTCTCCTTTTTCAGGTAGATTAGATAGCCATGGGGAGGACATCAGTGTTGATGATTTGGGGTCTTGGAGTGGTGGGTTCGTCAACAAGTACCATACATAACTCTTCCCCACCTGGTACAGAAGAAGTTTAAAATGAAATGCAGAGTACAGATGAGAGCCAAGATATTGTACCTGTTAGGGATAGAGTTCTGCGGAATGACTTTTTCACAGCCTCGATTCAATTTGGAGTGGGACTAAGACCACTTATTTTTCCAGCTCTCCCGGGAACTATGACCCACCTCCCATTATTACAAAAACGAAGAAAAGACTATGGCATTATCACAGAAGTCCACAGGAAGATCATCTTAGAGGACTTTTTAAATTTTGAATCTTGTGGTTGTAAAATCCATTATCATCTGATTGCATAAAAATAACATATAAATGTTATAGACCATAAAGCTTAAAAGTGTGGTTGTAAATTATATAAGCTTATCTGTACATATACATATTCATGTTGTGATGCATTCAAATGATGAAAAATATTCTTTGCTTCATTGCTGCGGTGACTTTCCTTTCTAAAATATGTTCTGGAGACATCAGTAGTGTCTCCTCTCTTTGCGAATGACTAATGCGGGAAGGTAACTTTGGAAATTACATTGCAATGTAATCATCCGTATTGTGTATTATGGATAAAATTGATTAGAATAATATTGAAATTCCCTCCAGGGACTCTACAATTATAAGTCAAGTCCCAAATGGAAAAGGTTTTTTGAAAAGTTGGCAGATGTCTTAATGAAAATGAAGCATTACAGTAATATATTAGGGCAATTTGTTCATTATTGACAAGCAAATCACTAAACTATATAAATTACTGGATTAGACAGGCAGAATTTACTCTTTCAGGAAATGGTTAATATTACTTTTAAATGCTTATTTGTTTAAGTTTTTATATGTATATTAGCAGACAAATGATTGCCCTTTACTTAGAGATCCAAGTTGGCTTTCAATGCTGAAAATCCAAATATTTAAATTTACATCTATTAGGAACCAAATTCAACTGCAAGATTGAAGTCTACTGTTCATGGTCCACAGTAGAATGTATAAAAGAACGAACAATTTTGTATTTGTTCTTAATAAACACGTTTACTTGGCATTTTTGGGTTATTTTTCCTGTTTTTTTTTTTTTTTTTTTTTTTTTTTTTGCTTGTTTGTTTTGTTTTTAAATAGCCTTTCATGGAAAAAAACAGCATTGAAATATATCATTGAGGAACAGATAGAGCTTTTTAACAAGTGAGGTAATTACATATCACCATTCCACATGCTGGGGGTTATAAATGATTTAAAAGTTTGTTTCTGCATTTGTTTCCAAGGACTTGACCAAGCACAGAAGCTCCATGTATATTGGCAACTAGGGCAAATTTATTCTAATAGACATTTATTCCAAGAACAGGAATCTTTCTGTTTCATATTGCACATGAATATTAAATAAACTACCTGCTGGCAACTACACAATATTTTAGTCTCTAATTTTAAAAGTACACTGTGTTTTAATACCTACTTTTAAACAGATATCAATTTTTATGGAGCAGTACATGAGTTGTTGATGGATAAATCACCCAAGCATGGTTAAAGAGAGCCTAATCTCCAGCTGGTACCAGATCCATTTAATTGTATCTTCTGACCTCACCTCACCTGAGACTGCATTAAAAGCATAATACAGTTCAAGTGTAAAAATGATATACTGTTTGTTCGCCCTGTTTATAGAGGGGCAAACATACAGTTAAATTCATATATTTAAAATTAGTGTAGTCATTTAAAAAGGTTGAGTTAGATCAAACTGCCTCTCAGCATTTCCTCTGCCTTTTTTTTATTCAAATGACTAGGCCTCCATCACCAGATGAGAGAGGCTGTTAAGAAAGTTGTGGCAGCTTTTCCTGGACACCCAGAAGATCAAACACAGAGAGCTTTCAAGCGTCATTGAATAATGGAATAGTCCATTGTTTTAATGTGTTCAGTAAGCAATAGGACCGAAACTTTGGGCTGTGCTAGTCCTTTACAAACGTAGTAATATTTTAGAACTGCCTAAACAGCAGCCCTTGAGTTTATCTTCATTTTCATTAGAGTGAAACTTGTCTTTAGATTCTGTGGCAGTTTTATTTTCCAAAATTACAGTCCTTAGGTTTTCTTCTGTGTTAAAAGCTGGGGTGTCTTTTAAAGTGAAGTTCCAGCCAGACCTACATTGATCTTAAAAATGTTTCCAAAAGCTGAATTGAGAAAATAGAAAATGGTGCTGCTTTTCAATTCTGATCCAAAGAAATGATTAGCTAATACTCATCACAAATAATTTTTATTGAGGGCTTTCTGTGTGCCAGACAGACTCAATGTTGAGTCCCAACAATTTGAGTCTCTACAACTACCCTATGCAATAGGAAATATGTTTATTCCCATTTAAAAAATGAGGAAACGACAGTTCCGAGAAGTTAAGTCAATGGCCCAGGATCACATCTATTTAGTGGCAGAGCCAGAATTTGGAGATACGTCCATCTGATTCTGGAGTCCATGCTGCCGACTATGATAAGAGCTCAGTCACAGTGGTTCTTAAACTTTGATGTGCATCAAAACTTGCTTGGTGGGCTGGTTAAAATCCAGATTGCTTACCCCCCTGCTCCATAGTGTTTGTTTCAATAAGTCTGAAGTGGATTTAAAGGATTTGGTTTTCTAACAGGCTCCCAGGTGAGACTGATGCTACTGATCCTGGCACCACAACTTGAGAAACACTAGTCCTGTGATTCAAACTGAGTCTTCCCAGTACAATAAATAAAATAATGTTCAGATCCACTTTTTCCTGTGATAACTTTTACCATTGGTTTTAACAAAATGAGCTCTTTCTATTTCTATAATTTACAATAAGGATCCTTTCCTATATCCATCTCCATTCCCCCAGAGTTCACTGCAGCTTGTATAGCTGGTTTTAAACAATGAATACATTGTCATGCAGGGTGTCAGGCGGGCGGCCTGCACGGTCTCAGCTCCCGCTCCCCACATAAGAACGCAGGATATGGTGAGGCCAAAAAGGAACACCCACGGAGCCATAGGTAGGGGAGTCACACCACTATAATCTCACTGGAGGCTGGATTCATAGGACATGTGACCTGCTGTCCGCTTTTCTGCCAACCGACCGACTCTCCTCGACTCAACTCCCCAGCGCAGCCGTGGCAGTTGCATTAGTGGCCAATGGATCAAGGGTTACAGCTGACAGCCAACTAGCCACAGCTAACGGCAATCTACTACCTGAGCCAGCACCTTTCCACTTGAGGCCAAGAGCCTGGAAACCACTCTCTGGGGCTTTGTCCCCACATACATTGATCCTTTTGATTGATCTGATGGATGTGAATTCCTTTCCTGAACTAATTGTTATCATTCTCCAGAGAGTTTTGCAAAACTTGGATGTGGGGACAGAGCCCCAGAGAGCAGTTTCCAGACTCTTGGCCTCACGTGGAAAGGCCAAGAGTAGTAGATGGCCATCAGCTGTGACTAGTTGGCCGTCAGCTGTAACCGGTTAGCCATTTGCCACTGATATAACTGCCATGTATATGCTGGGGGGGTTCATCAGTTGGTAGAGAAGCAGATGGCAGGCTGTGGGTCCTGTGGCTCCTGCTTTCTGTGTCTTCAATCCAGCCACCAGTGAGAATATAGTGGTATGACTCCCCTATCTATGACTCCGTTGGTGTTCCTTTTTGGCCACACCATGTCCTGCGTTCTTGTGCGGGAGGCAGGGCTAGAGTCCCTGCATGACACTGGACTATCTCTCTGCACTTACACAGTATTATATTGGCTCCAGAATGATAAAAATGCATCCAACATGCAGAAAGAGGAAACTCAAGGTCAGAGCATCACATTTGCTCTGCTCTGTTACTCTGTCAAAAACAAACAAACAAAAACAAATACTATATTTAACTCTCTGGGAAACATTTGTTGAATGGTTGTCGTGCGGGAGACCCTGCTCGCTGCGCCATTTGTCATGCGGGGCGGCCTGCGGGGTCTCTGCTCCCGCTCCCCTCATAACGCAGGATATGGTGAGGCCAAAAAGGAACACCCACGGAGCAATAGGTAGGGGAGTCATACCACTATATTCTCTCTGGCGGCACTATACTCTCATTGGAGGCTGGATCCACACTGTCCGCAAACCGCAATCCACACTTGCCAGCCCAGCCGCCATCTTCTTGCTAGCCCCCATTCTTTCTCTCTCCTCTTTCTCTCTGCTAGCGTAGCCACAGCAGTTATATTGTGGCCAATGGCTCACTGGTTACAGCTGACGGCCAACTAGCCACAGCTGATGGCCATGCAATCACAGTTGGCCATTTACTACCTGAGCCAGCACCTGTCTATGTGAGGCTGAGAGCCTGGAAACTACTTTCTGGGGCTCTGCCCCCACAATGGTGAACCTATGGGAGTTGGAAGGCTGGATTTAATGTCATGGAAGTATCTGTGGAAGTATTTGCTAAATGTGGAATTGCAGTAGGATTTCAATCTTTGCTGTCGATTGTAGTCAGGTCCCTTGGAAGACCAAAATAATCAATTTCTTACCATGTATTTTTCTTAGACCCTTCAGATACAGTCAGGGTTAATTTTTAAGTGATTTGTCATAGATTTATTCCTTGATGAAGGAATAAATGGTGTCAATTCCCCCTGGCATACACCATAGCCCTCATTCCTTTCTCCTGGATACCTGGAAGCACATTCTAACAATTCCACCATCTCAGGACTGGACCCTGCCAGTCTCTCCACATAAGCCTGCTAGTTATTTTCTTTGATGCATGTGTGACAATGGCATCCCCTTGATCAATAGCTGTCTGTTGCATCATAAAATTTGGGGGGTAAGATTCGTACCAGTAAACTTTGTCTTATAAGACCCTTCATGATGTTTCTGCTCCTTATAGCTCTCATTTCCCACCCCTCTTTCTGACATGTGTGTATCCAGCCAGCGTTATTGAAACCGTTGCAGATTACTTCTGTGCACTATGTGTTTTAGGCATCTGTACCTTTTTTCTTCTACCTAGACTACTCCCTCCACAGCCCACATACCCACAAGCATACAGGCCCATACACACATTTTCTCTGTTTAATTCCTACTCATTCTTCAAAACATTCTTATAGTACCACTCCCTCCATGTCTATTCCCAATTGCTTTTCTGATTTAAAAGTCTTTCCTCTTGCTTCCACAGCACCCTTGAATGTTTCTCCCATAGGACCTATTACTCTATACTCATATAGGCAGTTTATTTGTCTGTCTCATCTCCTGGACTATATATTCCATGAGAAAAGTACCAGATTTTCTTATATAACTCTAAATTTCCAGTGCTGGTAAAGTGTTGGGCTCCTTGTAGAGATTCAAAAATTGTTTAGTGAATAAATGAAAGAAAAAAGAAAGATAGGAGAAGGGAGAGACATAAGAGAAGAAAAGAAAGAGGGAAGGAAAGGAGGGAGGGAGGGAAAAAAGAGAAGTGGGGAAAGAAGAAGAAAGGAGGAAGAGAGAAGAAGACAGAGACAGAGATAGAGACAAAGAAAGACAGAGGCAGAAATAAAAAGAGTGATTAAGAATATCCAGATGGTTGCTTTAGGTAGCTTGTATATTTATTCTTTGGCAAAACTATATAATACAAAGGAAAGAACACTGGACATGAAATACCTCCATAAGTAACTCTGAATAACCCTGTGGTCACTCATAAAAGGTTCCTTAAGGTATTTACCAATATAAAATTCTGTGATTAGCTGTATTGGATGGAAAAAGGAATTAAATCAAAGATGCCTTAAAATTAATGGGAGAGATCATATTTTTTATTTGTTAAGTTGCAATTTCTAAAATATTGAAAAGACCTCAAACTTTCTGAATATTCACCTCTTAGTCTTTGCACTTCATCAGTTTTATACAGTAATCTATGTTCTAAGTAATTATGAGTGTGAATAATCTAAGTAGTTAGAGCTAATTTTGAGTATTACGTGAAGTATCACCTTCTAAACTAGTAATGGGGAAACTGTAAAGAAGACTTTCCAATCTCTAAGGCTGAACCAGTCAATAATTTTCAATTTATAACCAGTGATCTTTTTTTTTTCAAACAAAATTTGCTTAAAGAAAACATGGAAAACTTGTAAAACTGATTGAAGTGGTATTGTCTTGATTAATTGAAGTGGTAGTGGGGAAGGAACCGGAGTGCTGATACTGCCACCTGTTCAATGCCATCCCGAGACCCTTTTGTTGGGCTGCTGAGGGTTTCTTGGAGCTCAATTTGAAAACCATTGTTTCTAACCAAATACTCTAAAAAAGGAAAATGAGACCCAGTGATATATATAACATCTTACCAAATTAATGGTATTGCTAGGAAGAAAACACAGGCCCTCTATTTTTCACACTAGTATCTATACCATCTCATCTATGTATATTCTTTGGACTAATTTTAGGTTAGTGCAATAGTCACAGGATTTTTTTTAAACCCCATAAAAGAACCCTGTTTATTTTTTCCTCTTCTCATCTTTTTACCAACTATCACTCTATGAATAAGTGTACAGTTAGGCTCTTTACACAGATGATTTATGATTCTTGGATCTTACAGATTTAGAATGTATGTAGCAGGGTTTTTTTATTTTCAAGGAATTTTCTATGTGATTAATCACTGAAAATATTTGTATTATATCTCAGAAATTATTCCAGCTATTGTCATATTTGTGGCCATGATCAAGCCCTTAGAGTGGGATTCCTGGAACACCAGAAGTAGAATTGTAACTGAAGTAAGGGTTCTGTATTGAAAAGTCACTTTTTCTCTACTGCTTTTGTATAAGTAGTGCATAGGAACTGACAGGCAGTGAATAATTCCACGTCAAGGGAAAGAAGTTTTGTGTCTTTTTTAAGTGCATATGTTTTTCCAAAAACATTTCAACCTTATATTTCTTTACTACATCATCTTATAAGGCCAGCTTCATTAGGTTTTCATATCAGTGACTTTCCTCTTCTTATAGGTAAATCTACAATGAGAAGTAATTTCTGCTGTAAAGAGAAATCATATCTTCTATATATGTTCATAATACTAGAAAAAGATGAAGATAGTATCACAAAATATTCAGGGTTAATTGTAGAGAATTTTGACAAATGCTCAAAATTTTATGCTTAATCTTCATATTTGTTACTTCACATTTGTCAAGCTCAAGGATTATGAATGACATGTGGAAGTCTGTAGAAGTGTTTGTAATGACAGGTCAGATCATGCTTAACCCCTTTTACAGACACCACCAGTCCTCGTGAATATATGTTAACAGAGACAATAAGTAACATTTGAGTATGCATGATATCCCAGGTAGGTCCTGAGTGCTTTCACATTTTTAACTCATTTAATCTTCAATAAATTATCCAAGTTAAGTATTATTACTTCCCAATTTTAAGAAATGGGAATCTGAAGCCCAGAGAGTTTATGTAACTTTTCCCAAATTGCATAGTAATGAAGTATCAGAGATCTCTGCCAACATTCTTAAGCATTGTTACATTATCCCTTTCCATTGCTGACATTGGGTAGAATCCCCTTGGAAGGCCGATTAAAAACCCTGAGAAAATTCATCCCCCAAAACAACACTCTTGTCTGAGTGACTTACAAACTTTACACAACAATAATTGTGGGGCCCTAATGACCCAACAATCTATAGATCAACCAATGGAATGTATTTTTATAGCAGTCCTTCTAGCCTTCCTCTCTTCCCTTAAACTTTTAAAACTGATTTGGTCTTGAGATAGTGATTTATAACTTGTTTTATCCTCCCTACTGTAGCTTCTAAGAAAGCAGCATAGTGTCTTACTTATAGTTCTAATCTTTGCTTTATCAGGGACCATGCCTTGCTGATACTGAAAGCATTATTCTATTGGTTTATCCTCCACTAAATTTTCTAGTAGAATCAAGAAATAGTACATTCTCTGGCTATGTGGTGTGCTGGTAAATGTTTAACAACCTGCTCTTTGGAGGAATTTGTTTAAGCCCTGCTGTGTAGGATTTGTCAATTCCCATGGTGTAAATATTATTACCGCCACAAATTTCAAGCAATTTACTGGCATTATGTCACTGAATACAGAGTTAGAAAGAGATGCTAATAATGGGCTCTTACCAGCTGCCAGACAGTAAAGGTTTCAACACATCACTGCTTTGGTCACTCAAAAAAAAAAAAAAAAAAAAAAAGTCCTCTTTCTTGTTAGTAATACTTGCATAAGTTTGACTCTTTTCTAAATTAATTCACATGTTTCCATCAAGGACACTGAAAATAATAAAACATGTGTTGTGAACATTATTTTACAAAGAGAAAATAAAAAATCTTCTAAGTGGAAAAAATTATCCTTTCAAGAAATGATCAAGAATTTGTTTCACTACATAAATGCAGGTGAATTTTCTTTTCAAACAAGTCATATTACCCATTATCAAGAAAAGTGCATCAAGTTCCTTAATATTAAAAGGGTGGAGAAAGTTCTGGTCAAGATGATGGAGTAGGTAAACACTGTGCTAACCTCTTGTCATGACTACATCAAAATTGCAACTAAACTACAGAAAAACCATCATTGAAAATTGCCTGAAGTCTAGCTGAACCAAAGCACTACAACTAAGGACATACAGAAGAAGCCACTGGTGGAGACACAGGACTGGCAGATCCCACACCTGCGTGTAACCATTAGAAAATTGGGAGGGACATCTAGACTGTGGAGTTTCCCCCCACCCCCACCCCAGAGGAGCAAGGGACCCAGTCCCACCCTAGGCCCCTCAGCCAAGGGTTTCAGTGCTGGGGAGAGAAGTCCCCATAACATCTGGCTGTAAAAACCATCAGAGATTGTGGCTGAGGGAGACAAGGGTGGCTGTACTCCCAGACACTTGCTGTAAGGGCTGCGCACAAACTTACTCACTGATGGACTCACTTGCTCTGAGCTCCAGTGCTCGGGCAGTGGCTTGAATCATGCTGGGGACTTGGGGGAAGTGCTGAGTTGTCTGGCTTTAGGACAAAGGCTGGAGGGGCAAACTTTCTCCCGACTGAGGAGCTGGCAGAAGCTCTTTCATTGTTGAGCCCACCCCCTCCTGGCTTGCAGACCCAGGTAGCCACAATATCTGACACTCTAGCAATCTAGCTCACATTGTTTGATTACCCTAATTCCCTGAAACCACGCCCCACCTGACTTTCGGTGGTGCCTGACATCCAAGCAGCTTCCATATAAATGGCCTATCTTGGCTCATGTTGCAGACTTTTCTACAATCTCTCAAAGGTTCATAAAACCAAAACAAACAGCATCTGGCTTCAGCATGTCCTGTATCTCTGGGTGAGCAGCTCTAACTTTGGCACTAGCAACAGCTGGTTTCGGTTTGCAGATTGGCCTCTTGAAACACCTCCAGCACAGCACAGGCAGCTGACATCTGCAAATTGTATTGTGCCTCATGCTAGGTGGCCCCCGGCAGGGCACAGGCTATCACTGAAATTGGCCTGTGGTGAGGCCTTTCCCATGAGGCCCCAAGGCTAGCATGCCCAGTGACCAGCTATGGACCCACCTGAAGAATCACCTGGCTACATCCAGGGGTGACATATCCAAAGGGCAGACTGAGCAGGCACCAGAATCTTGCTAAAGTGAATCCTGCTCTGTAGGGTCAATCCCTGCAGAGCTCCTCCACTGTAGCTAGTCCTCACAACCAATCAGCCTGATGAGCAATACCCCCATTGATGTAAAAACAGAAATTAAGGCTCAACTACAACAGGAGGACACACACAACCCACACAAGGGCACTCGGCTCAAGTGACCAGGCAGACTGCACCACTGGGCCCCACAAGACACCTACTACATAAAGCCACTCTATTATGACCAGGACGCATAGCAGCCCTACCTAATACATAGAAACAAACACAGGGAGGCAGCCAAAATGGGGATACAAAGAAACACGTCCCAAATAAAAGAACAGAACAAAACTCCAGAAAAGGAACTAAATAAAATGAAGAAAAGCAATCTACCAGATGCAGAGTTCCAAACACTCTGCGTGCTCAATGATTTAGGGAGAACTTCAACAAAGAGATAGGAAACATAAAAATGGAGACAGAAAAACATATAAAAGACCCAGTCAGAAATAAAGACTACGATAACTGAAGTGAAGAATACATTAGAGGGAATCAACACTAGATTAGATGAAGCAGAGGACTGAATCAGCACTTTAGCAGAGAAGCTAACAGAAAACAGCCAAACAGAACAGCAAAAAGAAAAAAAGAATCCAAACATATGGGAACAGTTTAAGGGAACTCTGGGACAACATCAAGCATACCAACATTTGCATCATAGGGGTACAGAAGAAGAGATTGAGCGAGGAATTGAAAACCTATTTGAAGAAATAATGATAGAAAACTTTGATCATTATTGGGCGAAGGAAATAAATATACAAGTCCAGGAAACACAGACAGTCCCAAACAAGATGAACTCAAACAGGCCCACGCAAAGACATATCATAATTAAAATGAAAAACCTTAAAGACAAAGAAAGATTCTTCAAAACAGCAAGAAAAAAAGCAGTTAGTTACCTACGAAGGAGCTCCCATTAGACTGTGAACTGATTTCTTAACAGAAACTTTGCAGGCCAGGAGGGATTGGCAGAAAATATTCAGAGATGAAAAGCAATGACCTACAAGCAAGACTACTCTACCCAGCAAAGCTATCCTTGAGAATTGAAGAACAGATAAAGAGCTTTCCAGGCAAGAAAAATCTAAAGGAATTCATCAGCACTAAATGAGTACTATAAGGAATGTTACAGAGGCTTCTTTAAGACAACTATATATATATGTATATATATATAAATGTGTGTGTATATATATATGTATATGTATATATATATATGTGTGTATATATGTATATATATATATAATTAAATGGCAATAACTACAGATCTATCAACAATTACTTTCAATATAAATGGATTAAATGTTCCAATCAAAAGATAGGGTGGCTGAATGGATAAGAAAAGAAGACCCTTACATATGCTGCCTACAAGAGACTCCAGATTGAAAGACACACACAGACTGTAAGTAAAGGGATGAAAAAATATATTTCATGAAAATGGAAACAAACAAACAAACAAAAAAGTTGTAGTAGCAATACTTTTACCAGACAAAATAGACCTTAAAACAAAGGCTATAGGAAGAAACAAAGAAGGAACCAGTAATCCCACTTCGGGATATTTAACTGAAGAAACCCAAAGTGCTACTTCGAGGGGACATGTGCATCCATATGTTCATTGCAGCATTGTTTACAATGGCCAAGATGTGGAGGCCGCATGGGTGTCCATCAATGGATAAATAGATAAAGAGGAGGTGATATATATATATATATATATATATATATATATATATATATATATATATATATATATATATATTGGAATATTGCTCAGCAATGGAAGGGAATGTGTTCTTGCCATCTTTGGCAGCATGGGTGGGTCTGGTGTGTTGTGCTAAGTAGAGTGTCAGACAGAGATAGACAGATGCAGTGTGATTTCCCCTATATGTGGAATCTAAAGAACAAAATGAACAAACAAAATAGAAACAAACTGATAGATACAGAGAACATTTTATGGTTACCAGATGGCAGGGGGGTTGGGAATAAGTGAAAAAGGGAAGGGATTAAGAAATACAAATATGTTGTTACAAAGTAGTCATGCAAATGTTGGGTAAAACATAAGGAATATGGTCAATAATATTGTAATAACAATGGTATTAGATGGTACTAGATTTATTGGGGTGATAGATGGGAAGGAGTTTGGGGAGCAGGGTGTAAAAGGTTAAGGGATTAAGAAGTACAAATTGGTCATTGTAAAATACGGAATATAGTCAATAACTACGTATAGTGCCAGGTGGGCACTAGACTAGTCCATGGGATCACTTCTTAAAACATATAAATATCGAACCATTATGCTGTACACCTGACATTAATATAAAGTAATACTGACTGTCCAAGAAAAGGTGGAGAAAAGATAAGAGAAGATATGAATAAGTCTTGACTTTAGGGTTTCTGCATAACATCCTCTGCTCCCACAAACCTTCACAAACTACCCAAAGTCTTGGTGAGCTGCTCCTTCTTGTTATCCTTTCAAAACATCTATGAAGACCATTCATCAAAACATTAATGTCCCTCTCTTTCTACTGGTCTAGTTTTCCTAGTCAACTGTAAATGCTTTGAAGGTAAATTATTTTATCACTATTTTACCCCCTGAGTCTGGTCACAAGGAAGTATAAAAACAAAATTGTTGAAGAAAAAAGTCTTGAACAATATTGCTCTAGTGCAAGATATTGTACCTATTTATTAGCAAGTAGAGGTCACGGGTACCCACCTGGATTTTGGCCTTAATGCAGAATTTGCCTGCTCTGTTGATTTACGGTTAATCCATAACATTACCCTTTAACATAGTTATTTGTATTTGGTGATTAAGTTCTGTGGACTTGTGATTAAGGAGTAATTAATTTTCTATACTTAACACTAATGAAATTTCATGTGAAACGGAAAGTATAGAATTAGCATTTGCATGTACTTATCAGCTTGTCTTCATTATATAACGAACAGAAACAAAGTACTTCCCGTCTATCCCAGCCAAAGGCATGAGAATGGAGTGTAAAGAGCTAGATAAAGAAAGACAGGGAGGCAGACTGACAAATAAGCAGAGAAGACTAACTTAAATTATTATAAATATATTTACATAGCTAGGTTATCAGTTTTATTGTAGATATACCAAGAAATATAAAAAAAAATTGAATAACTCATCCAGCAATTTTCACATAAGCAGTATTATTAAGATGAAGACATGAAGGAAGAGGTTATAGAGGAGAATATATATGGGCCCTGAAAAAAGTGTGTTAGGCAGCAAGGTTGGTGAATGTTTTAGTAGGTTTGGACTAGGTTTAAAAAAAAAAAAAAAAGAAAAAAAAAACTACTCAGTTTCTCTGAAGTCTTGAAATAACTACTGGGTAGGAGAATTGTCAAGAGTGGAAAGTTTATCCCCATCTTTTTATTGCTGGTAGTGTTTTCAAAAACTAAAAGCAAATCTTTGTCATACTACTGCTCTAAAAAAAGTAAAAATGTGTGACAATTGAGGAGGTGGTAATAGGGAATGAGAAAAGAACAGTAGAGGAAGAAGCAGTGCTAGCAAACCTGATAAATAAAGGTGTGCACAAGGTCTGTTCTGAGTCTCAAACTTCCCTGTGATATTTTGCCCATTTAGGCTAAAAATGATCCCTCGTGTTAATTTTTTTTTACAATTACACCATTTCCTCCTTAACATGTACAATTACATAAATGCCATTATTATTTTATGTTGTCATAAAATATTTTTTAAAAAATATACTGACCTTTACTGCAGATAGAATAACAACACATCATCATCATTTTTTCAAGGAATAAACTTAGAAGCTAGCAAAGCAGACTTGGTTTTTGCAGGAGAGTCACAGCACATTCAGGAAGAAAATCCTGGTCAATAATTTTTTGCTTTTTATTAAAAAGTAAAATAGGATAAAACCTTAGACAGGTTTCAAAACTTTAGAAAAAGATGGTCCCTCCACTTATGAAAATTTGGGCAAAAAGGGATCTTTTGAGTATGAAATCATCCACTTCGGTGCAATACCCTCTAATAATTACATTTTGAAAAGAACCGGTGGCAGCCTCAAATGATAAACATTGAGATACCATGAACACGCCTGAATCCAAATTCAGAAGAAAGCATACACTTTCTTCTTAAATTAGTGCTGTCATAGTTGTGGGGGTATGTGCCGGTATGCACGTGTGTATCTCCCTAATTCTGTTATCTGTGCTGTTATACAGATGTATATGGACAGTGCATATGTTTGTCTTTGATTCTAGCATTTATTTCTGGAAAATATTGCCTCTGCTCTTTAGAATTCTTGAATATTGTATCTTTCTGCTTTAGTGAGTTTTCCAGATACTAAGCACTTGTGTTTTTGAGGACTAAATTACTTTTCTTTATTAAGTTAGTTTCGATTTTTCTAAAATATCTTAAAACCCTGCTTCTTGAGCAGAGTGGATATAGTTGAGTCTTTCTCTGACTGTCTCCGTCGGGATCACTGATGGCACTTCCTTTTTGATTCTGTCATACGAAGAGGCCTTCAAAGCCCACCAAGTGTGTTGGGGCCTTTGACACTCCACTAAAGGTTCGCACAATGCTGTGTTTAGAGTTGTTTACTGCCAGTTTTGTTGCTGTAATTAAGTCTGCTGGTAGTAATACTCTCTTCCTCATTATTTGTTTGTTCTCTTTTGTTAAGGCCTGAAACTGAATGGTTATATTTATGAAAATGGTGCATATAAAAAATGCACTATTTTTAGTTTACAAATTCTAACATCTCTTTTGTACGTAGGTTTAGACTCACTTTTAGTTTCTTGGTTATAATTAACATAAGCAAGGTATTTATACTTCCTACATTTGAAAAACTGGAGTTTTCAGTGTTGTGGGAAATTATGGAACCCCAAAATTATGAAATAAAAATAAAGTTCTATATTAAATTCTGACTTAAAGATAAAAAGCTGCTCAAGGGCCGGCCCGGTGGCTCAGGTGGTTAGAGTTCCATGCTCCTAACTCCAAAGGCTGCCGGTTCGATTCCTACATGGGCCAGTGGGCTCTCAACCACAAGGTTGCCAGTTCAATTCCTCGAGTCCCACAAGGGATGATGGGCTCCGCCCCCTGCAACTAAGATTGCACATGGCACCTTGAGCTGAGCTGCCGCTGAGCTCCCGGATGGCTCAGTTGGTTGGAGAGCGTCCTCTCAACCACAAGGTTGCCGGTTCGACTCCCGCAAGGGATGGTGGGCTGCGCCTCCTGCAACTAGCAACAGCAACTGGACCTGGAGCTGAGCTGCGCCCTCCACAACTAAGACTGAAAGAACAACAACTTGAAGCTGAATGGCACCCTCCACAACAAAGATTGAAAGGACAACAATTTGACTTGGAAAAAAAGCCTGGAAGTACACACTGTTCCCCAATAAAGTCATAGGAAAAAAAAAAAGCTGCTCAAGGTTCAGTGGGTATGCTGTTGGTCTCTTTTTGTTAATTGACATGATGAGGATTGGTGGAAACATCTCAGAGACTGTGCTTTTATTCTCTCTCTCTTTCTCTCTCTCAGTCACACTACCAACCCCACACGTACCTCTTGGGCCATCTCTGATGAGGAAGAATGTTCTTTCCATGCTTTTTTTTTTTTTTTTTTTAAATAGTGATTTTTCTTGATGTTCTGCCCAGGATTGCTTCAACAGAGATAAAAATCACGATAGATGTTCTGAGTAAACTGAAGCTGCTGACCCTTTTACCACTTTCTTCTTCAGCTACAGTTTCTCGACAGAGAAAGATGAAAATTCACCAAGCACAAAATCTCTTTTAGTCCATGGATATGTGAATGCAATTGTAAATATTTTTTGCTTCATTTCTTTGATTGAAATCCAATTTACATCAGAAACATTAATACACATGTACTTAAAGACAGACTGATTCCTTTTCTCTTTTGAAAGCAGAAGAGAGAACTATTGCTAATAAGGAAGTGGAACGTGGCACCACCTGGAGCTGTCCTGGACAGACTGGGTATGTTATCATCCTACTGAAGTACCCACCTGATACTGTGAGTCAGGACATGGACCGTCACTGTCCACCCTGCAGTCGTGTTTAATAACACTGCAGATATTCGTGATGCTAAAGTGTCAAAATTAAATGTGGCAGTGATATTGGAGAAAATCAAAATTGAAAATGTGAAATTTTATGTTTAACCATATATCATTATTTGGTACATTTAAAAAATTCTATTATATTTATTCATCTTATATGTATGTCATCCAATCTGATTAGACTATAAAATGGTAGCCTCCCAAAAAGGTGCCTATTTCAATACATTCTCAAAGAGGTGGTTCTCAGAAATAAATTTCTATCCCTAACGGTGGACATATATTCAGTACTTAGATGCATTCTTTTCTTCTCTGTACCTATGATTTCCACCTCAGAACAACATTAAAGTTTGCACATCAAATGACTATTAGATAAATATTACTTATTAACAAACATGCCCCTAGCCTCAATGTTTAAGGAGACCTTATTAGAAATTAGAATATTAAGTTGCTCCTAAAAATGCATAGGCTTCATAATGCATGAATCAGATTGGTTCTCAGCCTAGAGGATTCTACAGTCAGGCTGGGATTCTGTGGGGAAGAGGTCAGTTACTAATTGATGATGTCCACTCTGGGAGTAAGATGGAGAAGTTGCTCTCAGCTCACAGGCCACATATTTGCTGATCTTGGTCTGTTAGATAAAGAACTAACCCAATAACTTGAATTCAAGGGCCTCCATGCAAACCTTCTTTTCAAGCTTCATATCCTAAACAATCACCCCCAACTAAACTTCCACTCTAGCTAGCGTAATAAATTCATTGTTCCCTAACAAATCTTATTTTATTTCTCACTTTTCTTAGGTGAATTTCTATGAAACAGACTGCAAGACTGAGATTTGCATGTAGGAAGTTTAATGGAAAGTGCTTTGGGGAATACCTGTAAGGAGGTGATGGCAGCAGGATTGGGCAAAGGGAGAAGTTGAATGGTGATGTGATTACAGCAGAGAGCTCAACCAAACCCAGAGGGAACTCCGGAGCTGAGCTGCCCTGCAGAGGTGTCTCATGTTGAGTTGAGGAGAGTAGCCTGAGTACCTTCACCTTCACCAGTGGGTATGGGTTGCTCCTTGAAAGGCTCCATAATCTTGGGTGACACAGGTCCTTTGGGCTGAGGACAGATCTTGGACAAGGACTCAGCTATGAATTTCAGCAGCCACCACTCCTAGAAGTTGAGAAAATGAGTGCCTGGGTACTACAGCAGATATATGGATGGCACACTGGCATTCACTACATCACTCCTTCACTTGGAAAGCCACGTTGATCTCCCTTTTCCTTCCCTCCTATAGAGCTCTAATTATTCTTACAGCAAAGGTCAAGTGCCCCCCTGACCCCCTTAAATTCCTTTATGGTATCATGATAGCACAAGTCACAGCTAGTCCCAAGCCTAGTAGAGGTACATTAGAGGTTGAGACACAACTCTATCCCACTTAGGCAATATGCACAGGAGTTTTATTTTGAGTCAAAAGTGTAAGAAGGGTGCCTGGCATCTGGGACACAAAAATGTGGGGAAAAAACCATGAATCATACAGGCAATGGCACTGAGTTCATTCTCATGTGATCGCAGAAATCCCCTTACCTTTACAGCAGTTAGAACCAGAAGTTTAAGGAGATATACTCAAGACTGGTTTTAAAATACTTAGGATGCTGGGGCTGATGTGACACTAAGTGACACAAATTAGGGAGTGTGTCTTCTCTCCAAGTGTTCTGTAAACCACTGTGCATCCTTGTACTCCAAGAAAAAGTGATGTGACATCCAAAGGTTAAGTCACCTCATGGATGGCTCTGGCAGCAACTGAGGAGGTGAGACTATTTTTCAAGAGTTTTACATTTGTTTGTCTTCTTCTTTTGTTGTTTTTGGTTTATATACCACATATCAGTGAAATCACATAGTTCTCTGCTTTTTTCTGTCTGACTTATTTCGCTCAGCATTACACTCTCAAGATCCATCCATGTTGTCACAAATATAAACCAAAAACAACAAAAGAACAAGACAAACAAATAAGAAACAGAAACTCATAGACACAGACAATAGTTTAGTGGTTACCAGAGGGTAAAGGGGGCGGGGGGTGGGAGATGAGGGTAAGGGGGATCAAATATATGGTGATGGAAGGAGAACTGACTCTGGGTGGTGAACACACAATGGGATTTATAGATGATGTAATACAGAATTGTACACCTGAAATCTATGTAATTTTACTAACAATTGTCACCCCAATAAATTTAAAAAATAAATTTAAAAAAAAAGAGTTTTACAGGCATCGATGAGGAAGCTGGAGCAGGAAATATGAATGGACAATTCATGAGCACATTTGAGCAACTTCCTGGGGATTTTCCCGTGTGGGAGCGATGACTGAGATTGTGCCCTCATGTGTGGGATAGGAGTGGAAGGAGCTGTCAAGTTAATGTCATTCATGCATGGATTTTAGTGAGAACTAAGTTGAAAACTTTAGGTTTACCTAGAAGTTATCACATAATGCCTTGCAGATTTTATTCACATGTGTATCTTCTCTCCCTAACTATGTTATAATACCCCTGCAGGTAAGGAATATGTCTTTCCTTCACAAACGTTTGACGATTAATTCATAGATTGATGGCTGTGAGTCTCTTAGGGTCCTGAACGATGTTATTTATTATTTACTCCATTTTTATCTGCAGACCTGAGCTTAATAAGCAAAAAAGCATAAAGGAGCATTTTTCAATGGTAACCATCCAGTGATTAGTGTCTTACTCCACCAGCTAGTTTTTTCCTTTTATTAAGTTCATAGTCTTTGCATCTTTGTTTATATTCTTTCAAATGTCTCAGATTCCTGCTTTCACTTCTTCCCATCATTGGCAGTTATCCCATTGTGGTACAGACGCATTCCCTCATCAAAACCTACATGGCAAATAAGATCACTGAGTTCTCAGATGCTGATGAAAACAACTCAGTATAAGGGTATTTAATAGGTTTGAGCCACAAACCAGAAAGTGAGTTAAATAGAGGCACTAGCAAGCCTATGCTACTGTTTAATCTTCTTGCCTTATGCTCTTGGATTTTTGTTTTTTTGCCTACATGTTTTGGCAATAAAAGTGAATACTGATAAGGCATTAGTTGGTGTAGTCACAAATATTTTTTAAACAGTAAATATAAGGGTCAGGTTAACCAATTAGTCTGAGAGGATTTCAGGGGATTACCCATGGGATTGTAGGTTGGTTGGTTATTTCACTCTATTTTTTTGCTCTCTTTTCCAAACATAGAAAATTCTCACTATACAAAGTCTGCTCAATGCTAAATTTCAAAAATGACCTCCAACATACATACTTTGTTCAAGATGTGGGAACCATTTCCTGAATTTTAACTGGGCCAAAGAGACATATGTGTATGCATATCCATGATATTCTCATAAATACATAATATGTTACATATATAAATGTTTTATACTTTTTTCATAATGAACAATATGTAGACAAACACAGACACTAAGACAAGTGCAAACATAAATAGGCAAGGATTCTAAATCGTATCTATGAAGAAAGAAGTGGATGGTGCTTTTAGGGGTCAGTAGTTTGCTTGATAACAGGGAATCTGTGCTTGGGACTTTTTCTGTATAATTCAAGGAGGCTTTTGACTGAGCAGGCCAGATTATAACACCACCATTTTCTTTTTCTTTCTTTCTTTTTTCTTTTTTTTTTTTTTATGACAATAGAAGGTAAGAAATGCAAAACAGAGCAAGAAATCTCTCTTTTTTAAAAATTAACAGCATTGTCTTACACAAGCTTTAACTAGTCGCTGTACTGCCAAATGACAGTAAGCATTATGTAATCATCTTATAAAGGCATATCCTATTCACTGATACCCAGAAAGCATCTTGATAGTTGGCTATCCTCTAGCTGAATTCCTTATCTGACCTAGTCTTCTTTCTGCAAAGCTTTTGTTCAGGCATTTCCTTCCCACTACTACTTATACAAAAATTGAGAAGGTCAAAGTGCAAATGGTAATAGCTTTTGGCACTTTAGAAAATGGTTTTCTTTCCGTACCTATCATTTTCTCTAAAGCCTTCTTCTGTTGAATTTTTATCAATTATGTTTTGCACTATAGATCAACACATTTGGGGCCTTTCTGCCTGCAAAGTTACTTTCTAGTATCAAAGAGTTTAAAAGCCAGTGAAGTAGCCCCGTGTAAATACATTTTCCATGCTATATTCCTGCATGAAGAAGGTGTGACTAGAAAACAAGATTCTTTTTTTGCATCTATGGTGCCATGATAGAGTATTTGAATTTGGGAATAGGTTTATAGAGCAGAGATAAGTCATTTAGGGGAAAACTTAGAAGGAGAAAAAAACTTTAATATTGTTTTCCTCTATTTACAATCATTATGATGTGAGAAAGACCACATAAGTGCTCCATCTTTTCAAAGCATATGCATTATTGTATTTAGATTTCTTATTGCCATCTTACTATTATTTCCAGGTGTCAGAACCACTGCCTCATTTCTCCTTTCAGTATTTTTTAATGACTTGACTTCTCTTCCTGCCTTTGTTATTAATCCAGAGCTTAGACTGGATCTATCTCTGCTCACCTTTACTTCCTCAGTAGTCCAATTGAGCTGTTTGCTTCTATACAATACACCTACTTCATAGAAAACCAAGAGAGAGGTGTTCTGAGTTAAATTTCAGTTACAGGGGTCTCCTAATTTCATTCAGTCATATCATCATTACTTTGAGCCCTTATCAATATGGACAATGAGAATTTTCATTACTGGATTAAAAAAGACTCTTTCTCTATTTTCCTCTTCTTGTCCCCTGTTATAGCAAAGAATAGTGTTTGCTATAATCAAAACATTTAATTTTACCTTGAAGCTTTATTCAATGAGCATCAAATTCTATAGTAAAAATAAGTCATATTCTACAAAACTGACCCAAGTTTTTAGAGTTAATGGAGAGGAAAATATTCTGAAGGCAATCGTAATCCACAAATCTTTGGGGGGAATATATATTTCAATTTGGATTCATTAATTTGCCAAAGTGACTCATGTTTCCCAGTAGCAATAGGAAAGAATATAGTAATACTTGCACTCCTATAGCCCTTTTATCCCAAGATCATAAATATGCTGCAACCATTAATTAATTAAGTGTTACAGCCTTACCAGTGAAGTAGGTGAGTTTCCTGTCTCCAACTGAGGCCAGCACTCAGAGAAAGGCTGAGTCTTCCCTAATGCAGTTAATTAGGCAGTGCTACACCACTAGGGAAAATTTCTAATCCCAGCTGGAGATCAATTTGTGCCCTAAAGAAATGGGACTTGATAGCCCTTCAAGTTTTCATTGTAACCTCTGTCCCTGCTGTTGATATTCTTAATAATATCAATATCTAGTTCTTTGTGGCCTATTACAGAGCTGTTGGTCCACAGGGCATCCAGGGTCTAAAAGAAATCACCTACAAAAAGCACACTTTGTTAAAACAAACAAACAAACAGATCCTTAGCCTCCATTTTTAGCATGAACCTCTCTCTGTGGCAGGAACACATATTAATTGGTGTTGCTAGTTCGAAAATGGCTTCAGCGCAGGGAAAGGAGTCTACCCTGGGTTTTATTAAAGGTGGTTAAGGAGTAGGGCTGAGGTAAGGCACCTACATGCACTGGTTGCGTCTGGCATCGCCTGGACTTCCCACCAGTGCCAAAGGAGAAAATGTGAGGGCATTTTTATGGCTTGCCTGGATGTGAGGTAGAAGAGAAAAAAGGAGGAGTGACACTTGAAAGCTGTCAGCAGTCAAACATCAAAAATTCAGTCACTCTTTATTACAATCAACATTCTGCATAAAATTCCCAGATCGTCCAAAGACGTGTATATAACACTCTATGAAAGAATTATATGTTAAGGGAGCAGTTTTGGAAATACAATAAATAATTCATCACACCTAAGACTTTTGACTAAGATGTTATAAGCACAGAGTATAACAGCTGGTAGGGTATGTGCTAACAGGAAATAAAAAACCGCCTCTTCTGATAAATGGTAATGAAATGTGTTTAGGCTCCTGTAGAGATTCCTTGTGTTCCTAGCCTTATTTGGTTCTTAGCTTAACAACGTATCTGCTACTTAAAGTATTATCATTTTACTTTTATGTACCTCTCTAGTTCAAGAACAAGAATTGTTTCTGAACATTTAATAGTGTAAGTGATGACAAATAAGGAATTTAACAGAAGGTCACATAGACAATACCATGATTTCTGAATTACCCTTGATGCTCCTTCCCTCTTTTATTTGCCATAATATCAAGATGTATACATGAATGATTTTTCTTTCACTCCCAGCTTTTTAAAAATCATGTTGTCTGGTCTTTATTTAGTCTCATAATTTAATTTACTGTGGACTTCAGCCATGCCATCTTAAAAGACTGAATTTTTATCAAGGAAAATTATGAAGAGAATGTTTGAATGAAGCAAATACTCCCAACAGATATTTCATGAACAAGATCAATATTTTAAAATTTCCATTGTTTTCTCATGTTATAACAGGACTCTTGATGCTGTTGCTAGGCTAGTTAGACCAAATTATTTAGCAAGCAACATTTTCTCCAGGATTAATGAATACACTCTTGGTATCCATTTTTGGTTCATCCGTTGTTGCAAAACAGTATTTCCAATTGAGTGCCTGTGTTTCTCCTCTCTCCTCCATTATCACAAACTACTCTCCAAAAATGATCTAATAGCTGCTAAATGTATTTTTCTTTTATCAATAATACATAAGTAAGGTAATGTGACTTACTCTCATACTCAACAAAAATGTATTGAGTAATGCTATGTTTTGGGCTCTGGCCAAGCTAAACATAACTAGCTCCTGCCCTCATGAAGGACAGCATAGCAGATAGGATGAGCGTTCATTCCACATGTAAGGTAGATAGAGTTTTTGGGATCTTCCCAATGTCTCAAAGCTAGTGCATAGAAGAACAAGTATGCAATCATATGCCTCCATACCCTTTAAGATATCCTCATGAGCTAGCAAGGAGGTATTTCTAAGTTTAAATTCATCCAATTCATGGAGAAGCTATTAATTTTACAAATGGAATTGAATATTGGTCAGCTGGCCTTACCTAAATCAAAACCACTGCATACAATGTAGCTTGTCCCTCTTCAGTGCATTTAGAAGTCTTGGGGTTATTAATTTATTTTTCTGAATGTTTATATAACCTTTTCACTATATTCCTTTAGGCTGTAAAATGCTTCAGAAGAGGTTTGTCTGTTGCTAAAGGCAAGGAACACAAGAGTTGACTCCAGGCATAGTTATAAAATAAAATGTTTTTGTTTTCCAAGAAGAAAAATAGTCAGGAGAAAGCCAGTTCCCTAAATACGATGTGTTGGAATTTATTTTTTCCAGTCATGATCGACTGTGGCACCAAACTAGGATTATTGCTTTGTACATCGAAAATGTATTTTTTAAAGCCCAAAATAAATCTGTAAAAAAATATTTGAAGCAAGCAGATTTCATATAAATTCCTAGGACCCAACACAGAATTCATTTTAAGCTGACCATTTGAAGATCGTCTTAATATGTATGTTTACTCAGTTACTGATATGCAAAATACCCTGTCACCAGTACAGTTGTTGGTTTATCTGGCATATGCTATATAATACCATTGAAGAACAAGCCACTTGACTCGGTGTTTGAAAATGTTAAAGAAGAACTACACTCCATAATGTTTATTCTGCAAAAGCATCTTTGCAAAAAGGATCAACGCAGAATGAACTTGCATTTTTTTTCTTCGTGTTGTCAAGGAAATGGCCCAATGTTAGATCAATTTTGTCCTCATTAAACCAATTCCAGAATGAGGTTTTAAAAAGTGGATGGCTACAGAAGTGTATTTTCATTTGTTATACTCTGCTGAAAAGGCATTGCCATAGTATGTTTTGACTGTTTTAAATGTTCTCAGGACTTGAATGGCTGGCCATTGTTGTCATGTCTTATTTAAACCCTCAACAACCTGTCAGAAAGGGGTGGAACGGGTAGTCAAAATATAAAACACACAAAACATTTCAAAGTAGAGTGAGTCTTAAGCTGTTTTTTGTTTGTTTGTTTTGGTGGTTTTTTTTGTCGTTTTGTTTGTTTGTTTTTGTTTTTAACAATCTGTATTGTACTTTTAAATTCTGATACCTCATTCTGGGGAGAAAAAGTCTAAATGGAACAGGAAATGACATAACATAAAATTACTTCCATAAACATAAAAATTACTGGAGAGAGGAAACTGATGTTTGAGCCTGATTTACCGTTCTCTTTGGAAGCAAGGATGTATCTCTTCTTTAGAAACAGTTTATCCTTAGTCTACATTTCCCTTCACATTTCTAGTGATACATCCCACCACTCAAATATGGAAGAAATCTATCTACTTTTAAAATAAAAGGAAGTCAAAACCATTTCCCCAAATAAACAGTAGCTGATAGTCAACATTACACTTTTTTTACTAATTTATTTATTTATGACAAATTGTGAGTGGAGACAATTTTCAAATTTCATCAACTATTAACTTCCTATTTTTTTTCTTTAAAGATTAGGCTAGGTATCAAAAAACCTTTATGTTTTCCTATGGATAATAATTAAGACTCACTTCCACTATAGTTAAATACCAGCTACTTAACTCAATGTCTTTTAATAGGAATGTTTAGCTTCTGTCTTTTTCTACTCATTCAGCATTTATGAGAAAAACATTCATTTTTATAAATGCTGGAAGAAGCAAAGCCAAAACCTTAAACTGTTAATATTGACCAAAAATGTACACAGCCATAGCATATGCCCCTTGCCATTCACAAAACATATGCTAATTGGAAGTAAATATCATCCATCCATGACTAGACTTGCAAACTCAGAACTGTTTTATAAACAACAAAATGTGCCTTTTCCTTATCATACAGCAGAAAGAAGAAAAATCGCCAGTGGCTCTGTAAGTGTATTAATTGATACCCTATTATTTATTTGACTAAACAGAAGTTATGTTTTTAGTGTTATCATTGAATCAACAAGAAGAAATGTAGTTAAGAAATGAAGAAAGAAACTTGGATATGATTTCTTAGTGAATTTCATGTCCAATAAGGAAAACGTGCATTTAAATAATAAAAAGCACATTTATTCATTCTAATGATGTATTGATTCTCAAGTTTACTAAGTTGGTTTGTCAAATACAAATGATGTTTCTGAATACTCAGAATTTTTACTGAGGTGTAGAGCTTGAAGTAATCAAATGACCTAACAAAAGAAATTTGTTCTGCGTTCTTGGTATCTTAGTATTATAGGTAGTTGGACAACTTTGGACCAAACTGAATGTCATCATTTCTGTAGCTCAGACTAAGACGACTTTTTGGTCTTAATGGTACTCTCCTCCAGTGCTTCTTTCCTCACATCTGGTCACCAAAGAGTCGTTCCGTCACCCTGCAGCCTGCTAATGAGATCTCCCATTTAATTAATACCATAAGAATTTTAATTCTGACTGAATCAATTTAACGTGATGTGATTTTGTCAGCTCTATTCCCCAAGTAAAAAGTGAGCCTGATGCTTATTACATACATCATTTCACGGGCCCTGCATTCCCTGCTGACTTAAACAAATTCTAATTAAGACTAATTAAAGCATCATTTATGAAAGCGCTTGTGATAGCTATGCAAACATTCTGGGTGGGTATGCTTTGCATAATAATTATCCTAGTTAATATTAAGGCTAGGTCCTTGGCAATTAGGTCTTTGAAACAGAGTTATTCTGAATTTAGCCCCTTTCAGTGTGAGCAATTAATAAAAAAAAAAAAGTGCTAAATTTATGTAGTGGCTTCATTAACAAAATAAATTTAGAAGTAGTAGTAATGTTTGCATTTTTTAAACTAAGCATAATTCTTAACCCAGGTGACAGTTACTAAAATAAAAGGATGCAATTCTTTGATCTGGTAAATTTATTATAGTCACTGAAGGAAAAAATAACTTCATAAATTGCAGTCAGATTTTTTTTATAAACCTTATTCAGTCTAAAGCATATTGCTTAAAAATGCAGATGTCTATAAAGAATACAGATTTCTGAAATTGTATTTTATTTTAGAATTTAGATTTTAAAATAACGTTTTAAAAATCTGATGCAGACTCAAAGTGTTATTAAAGCAGATTAAATTCTTCAATTTTATAATGACTTGATAGGCCTAATATGCAAGAGAATGCTTCCTTACCCCTGCTGAGTTTAGTGAAATTAAAAATTCTTACAGCATTCATAGTTAGCTTTCCCTTTGTTTTTAAAGTCTCTATTATACTGTCAGTATTCATAGTGCTGCAAAATTGAAATGTATTAGAATGCTCTAGGAACTGCTTGCCTTTCAAACTCCTATATACTTTTTCTAGGACTTTATGGCAGGGTCAAGTAAAATTGGAGGTTTCAAGAGGTGAAAGGGAAAAAAGAAAATGTGACTCCTTTATTAAGTGGGTAAAAGAGATTGATAATAGATGGCACCAAAAAAATAAAAAAGACTAAAACGCTTCTTTCTCTTCCATCTTTACAAATATAGTCCCTAACAAATTTAGGACAGGAAACTCAGAGGTAGGAAACTGTTAAAATAGGCTGGTGTTTAAAAATATAGAGTTGACTGGCTTTTATCCAGTACTGTGGAAAAACAGACAGAAGTTTCACACGAAGTTCTATCTTTGAATACTCATGAGTTGAGAATCACTGAAATTGAGAAAGAAATTCAATATCTTGGTATGTAGGGAAAAGGGAACATCTCTAAATTTCTACCACATACACAGCCACAAATTTTAAAGCCTGTATTAAACCCCTATGAGAGTCCTACAATGCCATAAAGAACAACAGATAACAGACTGAACTGTCTTCAATGATTTTGTGGAACAAACCTGAGAGTACAAAGTAATGTGCATAAATCTAGTGCACTTGACCACACTGTACAAAACATTACCTTAAAAAAATGTGAACAGACTCTACAGTTCTAAGGACAGTACTGAAATGTCATGGCAAGCTGGCCCAGGCAGTGAATGATTCAACTACTTGAACCTCTTTATCAATTAGCGAGGTATAGACGAATAGGTGGTCTCATTTAATTGACAAATAACACAAAGTGAGAGTGTTAGCAGAGTATGGGTCCTTGCTTACCCACAGGAAAGAATTCCAAGGTACACCAAATAAGCCGAGCAAGGAGTGAATTTATTGAAAGAAAGAGAATAGGTCAGGGCACTCCCAGAGTGGTGGGAGTAGGCAGGCTGGGAGAGTAGCCACAGAGCGGAAGAGGATTGGGGCTTGGGAAGTTACTATCTTTGAAATGAGGGAGTGAAATATTCAAGACTTAGGGATGGCATTATTCTTTGCTGATCACTCCTTCCCAACAGAAGGAGGGATTTTTTTTGTCCTTATTTGGCCCTTGTCGGAACTGTCATGGTGACACAGGGAATGGAGATTTTCCCTCCCGGTAATGCTAATACGTAATATTATAACCTCTTACAATTGGCCAAGTCCACCTTGAGGGGCAAGATGGCATCCTGGGTCAACTATCTACGAAATCGAGTTCTGGCAGGTCTGGTAGCTGTACTCTTTCTTAAGAATGATCTCATCTCCTCCCTCCTTTGTTTTCCTTTACTCCCTCTTTCCCTTCCTCCTGCTTCTCTCCCAGCATCCCTGTTCTTTCTTCCTCTAGCAACAAGAGGGATATCTTTTAACACCTTGTGAAAGTGTCTAAAACTGTGTCTAACAGAAGAAAGTTTGTTGGAAATACTTCCATAGCCTAAATTAGTGAAAAATAAACAGTATAAGACAAAGGTATTAAGGAGTTTCAAGGAGTAATAGTTAATAAAAGTTTGATCATGATTTATCAGTTTAGCAGTAGGTTTTCCTAAATCCAACATGATGTTGTATATATAAATCCCCTATAGGTAGAACTATATCATATAAGAATCAAGATGCAATCCTTCCTTCAAGTAGAAGTACAAATAGTCAATGTAGGTAAAGAAAGGTGGCTAAATGACCAGTGAGGAAAGGTTATTTAGGATAAGTGATTCAATTCAATTATCAAAGAATTATTGTGTCTTTTTGTGGCCAGGCTCTTAAGAATGACTAAAGTGAGATATAATCATGGCTTCCCATTTTAGTAATTCCTTTTTATATGTTGTTAAGAAGTCTCTTAGAGTCAGACAAATAATTAAATGACAAATCACAGAGGTTCCTTCTAAAAACAGGAGCAGCATGTTTGGGAAATTCTCCCCAAGTGGGGTGAAAGAAATAGTGCAAAAAGATTGGCAAAAAGATTAAAGGATTATCAGAGAGTCTAAATCTGGGCTGAAAGAACAGGACAACAAATAAATATGTAGGGAGTGGGGAGGGGTAAAATTTTTAAGTGTCCTTATGCAGAAGTTGGTGAGTAGCTGATCCCTACAATCACTTAGGAGATGAAAATAAATAGAATAAACCAAAAAATTCATTAGGGATTAGGTGAGAAAATAAAATATGACAAAATAGAGTTGAAAAGGATGTGAAAAACTGTTTGCTTACCTTCTCAACAGGTGAATTTTAAACAAGGGTGGGTAATTTATGGCTTTCCTGTTGGCAAGTACCCATTTAAGGTAGCCTTGTATCACCCTACGAAGGTCAAGTTTTCTTTCCCTTATCCTCTCATCTCTTCCTTCCTTCCTTCCATCCTTCATTTGCCTCCTTTTCTTTTGTTCTTTCTTTTTCCAATATAAGAGAATGCTCTGTCCATGGGAGCTGCTCTATATTGAAGCAAGTAACCTAAAAATTATCACCAAACTTGGGCACACATCCAAATCACCTGAAGCGCTAGTTAAAACACCAATTGCTGGCCCCACAAACAGAATTTCTGATTCAATAAGTAGACCCCACAACCCAGGGGGTAGAGCCTGAGAATTTGCTTTTCTCACAGCTTCCCAAGTATTGCTGAAGCTGCTAATTCTGGACCACAGTTTTGAAAACCACTGCTCTCTCTGCTCAAAGTTCAAAAGTCCCGCAGTCTCTGTACTGAAACCATAAATGTAACCACTAGTTGGAACAACTGCAATTTTTACATTAAATATCACTAATATTCAGCCAGTAAATATCTCTATGGCCATACCAGTTTTTTCCAGGTTGTGTCTGTTTCAATTGTCCCACACTCAGGCCAAATTAAATGTTTTGAACATCACCCCTGAACATTATCCATGAAGTGTCCATACATTTCAAATTCTATACCCAAATTATTCTTGCTGTGAAGAAAATTATAAAGATTTTAGGCTTAACCTAAATATTTCATTCTATAGTTGAGTAAGAGTTGAACTTTCAATCATCACATGTATAATTAGCAACTAGTAACAGCTGCTTAAAAATATCTCAAAATGATTACAGAGTAAAAATTTCATCTGGTCCTCTAAGTCCTAATTGTTAAGGACAGTGGATGTAGCTACAGGAATACTGGAATAAACAGTTCAGGAATACTGGAATAGAGTACAGTTCAAACATTAGGAACACCAGTATTATTCTTATGGGCAGAAAAACTGAGGGGCTCACCTTACATTTAACACATTAAAAACCTTCATATTAAAGATGCTCTGAAAATATTGGATGGTGTTACCCATAAAGGCTATAAAATCTTCTGGCTTTAACAGCCTTTGAAGTAGCATTGCTTCTTTCTGCTTTGCTAAGTACCACCTTGCTTGGAGGCCGATGAAAACACTGCTTAAAGGTTGCAGATTCCCTTACAACCTTAGAAGTATAGATATGCTTTAATTACCACAAATAAGTTATTAGGATCTCAGGCTGACATTTAGTATACGCCATTACTAGATAGGGTACTTCAAACACATTTAAGGTTTATAAAGCATTTAAATGAATTAGAGATGGTAATTGGATCACTTAGAGAAAAGAGAAATGGCAACCCCATATTAACTGTAGGCAACCCAGCACCACCCACTTCACATTAAAAAGACACAGGAAATATCTTCCCCTATAACAATGTCACATTGTTGAACTAATTCCCTATGCAGAGGAGGAAACGAAAGCTCAGAGAGGTTAAGAGTCATGCCTGAGACCACACAGCATTGGGTCAAGATTAAACTTTCCTAAAACAAGGCAGTGATTTTTCCGCTGTCATCTCACTGCCTCCATACTAAACCACAGATGAGAATGGATTTAAAACTGGCCATCAAGGTTGATGTTTCCAGAAAGGGAATTTTGTCTCTCTTAGTGTTCTGATTTTTCTCCATAACCGCCACATGAGTTCTGTTTTATCCTTCATTGAATTGCTCATTTTGGATAAAACTATTGTGTAAAACTCTGAGTGTTGTCAAGTTGTCCTGACCCGTTCGGAGATTAAGGGTGAACCTGCTAACAGGCTTGTGCTTCAGTTTTACTTCCCTGTAAAACAGGGATGTGTTGGAAGTTCTGCTAGGAAGGAGAACTTGCCAGAATCAGAGAGCGTTGTGCTCCATGAAGCCTCTAAGAAATCGTGAGTGACAAGAGATTCAGAAGAGAATTTTCGTTTGTTTTCTTTTCGAGCACACAAGGTTTGTGTGGATTTAATTTGATCAAGTAAAAAGCCTATAAAGAGAAGGAGGTGGGATGAGGTTTCAGCAGTTATATTCTCCAGTGACTAATAACCGCAGTGGCAACCGGGGCCTAAGCGGAAGTGGGCGAGTTCGGCTGGGATTTAACTCATACCCCACAGGGAAGGTCTGTATATGGGCTGTTTGTTCAAATAACAGTTTAGCCTCAGAGTTTAATACAAGGTATTCAAGTGAAATAAAAAGTAAACTCCACTCAGCAAGGCAGCAAGATCAAGGAGGAATTTGGCTTGGTGATGGACACTTGAAAAGCTGGTGTGAGGAAATGAGTACGCGTGTCATCTTCCTTTCCTAACACAAACGGTCACCATTGGATAGCGCAGAAATCAATCACAACGCTTGTGAGTTCTCCTGTGCTGTTAGCCATCTCTCTGATGATTGCTTCCTTCATTAGAGGAAGCACAGTGGCCAAACAGAATAAAGAGTTATGAACTCCAATTCACTACTTGTTAACTTTCGAGTTAAAAAAAGGTGAGGGGAGGCAGAATTTGAGGGCAGGAGGCCGGACTTTCTTCATGGGGTTTAGGGATTATGTGTAGATTTCATATAATCATTCTCTACCTGACCCACAATATAATGGAAAAGTGAAAGTTAGTTTTATTCACATACAAAAATATGTGGAACTCAGTCTCTGGCTGCCACATGTATCTCCACGTAGGGCACATAAATAAATAGTGCAGATGGAAATGAAACTGTTTAATTAGTGAATATTCAACAGGGTGAACCAAAAATCAAAATATAAATATGCATTGTATAAACAGAGAAATTTAGAAACCCATGTTAATTGTATCTAGTTAATTTTTAACAGCTTCTTGGTGTATTAGCTTTCTAGGTTGTACTCTGTTCCTTTCCGTATTACTCTATTGACAGGCAGCTGGTGCAGTAATAAAACTGCTATTCCCAGATCTGCCAAGGGCTCAGAGAGAGATGAGTACAAGACAGCTATCTACCCACTCACCATTTAACGTGTACCATTTCCTACTGAACATGCAGATGGCATGGCGGTCCCAGATTTCATTTGAGTTAATCTAATCCCTCCACTGCTCCCACTAGAAAGGAGGGCATTAGCAGCCATATGTCAACCAGATTTGTCAGATTATTCATTACAATTAATTGCTGTTCTCACTTAAGGCCTTTAAGGCTGTGAATTGCTCTGAATTCTACTGCAAACACAAAATTATGAGTAAAAGATTTTAGCCCTGTCATTCAAATTTCACGCTGACCTTTATCAGCTTTTGGCTTTTCCATGGGTGCTGGGCTGAAAGCTTTCTAATTGGTGTTCCATTTCTTCCTCACTACAGGTAAGCTGTCGGCCTAGGCAATAAGTCTGACCAGAAAGACAAGAGGAAAAACTCTTAGGTCCCAGCAGACAGTATTTAACTGCCAACTAATAATACATTAGGAGGGTAATGAAACGAGCTAGATGTCATAATGACCCAGTATACTAATTAAGCCTCTAAATACTGCAGGTTTTTAAGACATTTTCTGTCTTAGAAAGGCTTATTTTTGGAACCAAATTTCTTTTTACGTTGTTTCATTATTCAAACTCTTTTGTAAGTTATTACGGATGATCATTAGAAATTAACCAAATTAATACCCACAACTTCACATGGCAGGGAAGTCGGTTTCAGCCTCCAGCACACTGGACTCCTTCAGTGTTGTCGTTTTCCTGTATTCTCCAACTAAGGAAATCTGGAGACTTCCCAGCCCTACAAAAGTTGGTATTGAATTTATTTTATCTATTGCTACTCGATACCATAATTCATAGTTAGAAGCACTTTGATTTGCAAGGTGCTATTGAATGTGTTTGGTTATGGATGAGTCCTCTTCTCTATAAACTCAACCAAAGTGATGGTGAGATAAAATCAGAACTGTTTGGTGAGATGATCATCAGAGGAACCTTGATTGCCAAGAAGTGTCTGTCATTGAGATGATTAAGCCACAGTGGGCGGCCTTCATTAATACTTTGTTTGCAACTTCAGACCAGTGATTTTGTCGGATGTTACATAAATCTTGACCTGAAGGTTTTATTAAGGATCTTCTAAGCAGAAGCTGACAGTTGAAACTTCTGGTATGATTTTCTTATTTGCGTTTAAAGTCCTTGTCTGTAGACTCATTTGAGGTAGTATCTCAAGTGGGGATAAAATGGAAGGGAGGAAATTAATGTGCTTTTTTGCCTCCTGATTGTTACAGAGATACTATTAAAAGCCAAAAGAAATTTTTACCACTCCAACGTTAGAATAGTCATAGAATGTATGAATGATGGCATGAGGTTGGCAGTATTTTCTACAACTAACTTAATGTCTCCTTAATGCAAATTTGTTTATAAAATAATGAAGAACAGTTATAGCAGTTAAATCATGTCTGCATTAAAGCACACTGCGTATTGTTCTTTTTATTGAACATAGAGGTTTTCAAATGGTAATGCAGGTCAGCCAAAAAGGCCAAGGCTATAGTCGTTGGCCTATAAAAGCCATAATTAATACATTTTCTTTCTAAATGGGAAAAAAGAGTATTCTTGTTCACTTAGACCTTTCTTTTGATGAAATACCATCTTTGTTCAGTTTTTTGAAAATGTGAATATGATTTAGAAAAGTTTACCTAAGATGACTCCTATGTTATGGTTAGATTTCTCTTCTTAATTTAAGATCAAAGACACTATATAAAATCCAAAATATTTGATTTGTATAAAGATACATAAGTTTACATCTTTCATTGATATGTAAAAAAGAAAATACTTGTTTCTACAAATTAATATCCTAGAGTAATGAAAAATGGGTCACCACTTTTCAAATGAAAGATTATTTTCTCTAACTAGCTATTAGAGCACTAAATAGTTTTATCTTTACACCTATTTTTTCATATGTTCTGGCATTTATTGTTTTTTTAAGCAATAAGATTTTCTGATTGAAATAAATTGAGGGATTGGTGTGTCTGGTTGAACTTTGATAGCAGATGGCTACCAGATCAAGAAAAAGTCATGCTCTGTATTGAAGCAAAAGAAGGACAAACACAAGCTGGAAAAAGAAGCAATAATGATGCAAAGGACAAATGAGGAGATAGTCTCAAGCAGCAATGGGAGAACTTGAGGGAAGGTATGAAGGGACACAGAAACCCCAGAAACATCAAATAGGACTAATGTTCCAAACTGTGGTTGGGCTTCAACTTAATTGACTCAACCCTGACCCCTGTTACTATTAATCACAACTAAATGACATAGGCAAGTCACATCACCTCACTGAGCCTCATTTATTTCATCTATATAAATGAAAGAGTTGGAATAAATGTTTTTATTTCCTAAAATTGATGTCCAAAATTATGAAATACAAAGGAAAACCAAAAGCACATATAAAGCTTACCCAGAGGTACAAAAATCTGTATATCAAAGACAGAAAAATTTTAGAAAAGTTGGTCTTCTTCACATTGCCAATGAGAATTTGCTTGAAGTAAAAATAAAATAATAATGAAGTTAGAACTTTTTTTCTAAACCCATTGTTTTCTCTCTGTATGGACAGTTCAAACTAGAGTATAGCTATTTGAACTTTGTTTTCTCCTTTTAGTGGTAAGAGTAACATCTATATCTCTTGATTTTAAGTTCTGTGATGGTAAGAATTATGTCTGGTTCTTAGCTATATATCCCCAGAAATTAGTATAGTACTTAGTGCTTAATAGGTACATAATAACAAGTATTTGTTGAATGAGTAGAATAACTGAATCAAAATGACAAACATAAATGTATCTTAAATCTTTTTTCCTAATGTGGTAAAAATGGTGTCAAGTAGAAGGCCCTAGGAAATTATAATGTCAAGTATCCTATTAAGTAGTTTGAAATAGATTTATCTTGATTTCCTCTGAGTTCTCCTCATCATATTTTACTTCTGTTTTCTTAAACGTGTGTAAATTTGAAAATAATTTGGGGAATTTGAACAAAATCTATTCAGCCAGGGCTGAGTTCCTCAAAAAAGTACCAATTACATTTTTTTCTAACTAAAAATAAAAAGGTACTGATGTTTTAAGTAGTTGTATGACTTCAAATACATAATATTACATATGTACTACATAATACATACTAAATATGGCAGAATTTTTAAGTTCTAAAAATAAAGTCGCCTGTGTAGGTAAGTTTTTTAATGTCTCAAAAATATATAAATGCTTAGTTTTATTCTTCATTAAATTTTATGAGACACTAATTTTAAGTTCCCATAATCAAAATCCATGTTATTTAAGGTCACTTTAGTTGAAAAATGTGTCTCAGTTAAATTAGACAAGTAATCTGTCACAATGAAAATAACTTTTTTCCTTCCTTAAAATACGAAAAAAAAAAAAAAAAAAAGCAAAATCTCAGCTGATAAAACACTAAATAACCCTCACCAGCACTAGAAATCAGCAATGTTAAGCTTCATGTTATGAAATTTGACTTAGCCTTGCTAAACAAAGGGCAGATCTGTAGAGGCAACTTTTCTAAGAACTTAGATTTTTTAAACAGAATATGCTCATTTACTGATCACACGGGCAAATACTCTCCTATGCTCTCTCTGGGACTGAGCCAGATCATTTAATCAATACTTAATGCACAAATAATTATATAATTTTCTTTTTCTCTTTAGATTAAGCTACATTCTGATTAAGCTACAGTATTTGTGATAACCTAATGTATGATTTATAACATCAAAAAATAAAGTTTTAGCACAGATAATAGACCTGGAACTAAAGAATTCAAAGCAGAATGTTGTAAATGTTGATATTAAGGTAATTTTTAAAGGCTTTAAGTTTTATTTAATATCTTATCATTAAGGTACATCTTTAGTTAAGAAAAAAATGTTCCAGATATATACAAAGGTAATCAAAGCAGACTAAAAATTAGAATTCAGGTTACAGTTGACCAACAACGGAGGGGTAGGAGGGTTAGGGGCACCCTCCATCCATGCAGTTGAAAATCCTCCTATAACTTAAGTCAGCCCTTCACATAGTGGATTCCCAACCCTGCATAGAAAATGTTACATTACTTTTGCATAATAATATGCAATAGGAAAATATTGGAACTAATATATATCTAAATGTGAACAGTATTTTCTTTGAAAAGTTTTTGGTCTTATCCATTGTTTTTCTGTATTTCCTAGAGATTCTGCATTGGCTATAAATTACTCTCTTAATTTGGGGGTAGGGAGAATGTTAAGAGCTATAGAAAATTCAAAAGATGGGCAGAGATTTTGAATATTTGGTAGTTGGAGAAAACCCATGAATGAAATATGATTTGATCTGAACTTTGATGAACAAGTGAATTTTTCTGGGTGCAGGGAATCACATGAATGGCACCCGGGTGGGAAAGCATCAGGCTTTTCTGAGGAATAGCGTGGAGTCCATGTTGTTGGTGCATGGGCTGGGTTAAGAGAAAAGTGTAAGATGGGACGCTAGAAAGGTAGCTTGGAGTCAGGTTATGAGTAGCCTTCAAAACCATGCTAAGGGCTGTACTTGACTAGGGTAACAGAGGGGCAGGGGGCAGAGAACATTGACAATTCATGAGAAAGGGACTCACCTGAGAATAGCAATTTGGAGAATGGTCTCCTGATGGCAGCCTAGGATGCTAACGGGAAGCAGAAAAAATTTTCAGAAAGTTTTTGCAAAGTTCTTTTGAGAGATTCCATGGGCCTAATAAGAGTTAGGCTAGGGAGAAGAGGTTTCAAAGGATTTTCAGACTTAAAATCACTAGGATTTGCTATCTGACTGGCTCTAAAGACATCTGGGCGGCTGGGCTCTAGGAAGACTCTTAGGGTTTAAGGGCTCGGTGACTGTCAGGAGAGTCAACTGGTAGAGCTTGATATCAACCCACTAGTTTAAACCTCATATTAACACTCTTAAGAACTGAGCTTGCTGCACAATATACAGGGTGAAAAACATAAATCTAAGGACAAATTTCTGGAGAATTTCTTATTTTAAGGGCAAAAGGAGAAAGACAAACCTTTGAGAAAGCAGACAGGATGTTCAAATACAACCAACAAGTTTCATTTCATAGGAGAAAGAAAGGAGACTATTTCAAAAGGGAAATGAATGGCAGCAAGGTCAAGATGCTCTGAAGGAATCAGGAAAGAATGTTGAGGGGTTCAGCTTCATTCTTGCCTATCCACTTGTCCCACTCCCAGCCTTTGAAACCACTCCTGTGGCAACTTTAATACTTTCCCCCCAAACTTCCCCTACACAAATGAATGTTTTAGAGGATAGAAAGAATAAAGGAACAAAATCCTGCTCTGAGATCTGCTTAGTTGAAAAACATTGGATTTGTTTGTTTGTTTTTATTTTTTTTAATAAATTTATTGGATGACATTTGTTAATAAAATTATAAAGGTTTCAAGTGTACAATTCTATAACACATTATCTATATATTGCATTGTATGTTCACCACCCAGTCTATTCTCCTTCCATCACCATATATTTGACCCCCTTTTACCTTCTTCTACCTCCCTCCTTTCCCCTTACTCTCTGGTAACTACTAAACTGTTGTCTGTGTCTTTGAGTTTTTGCTGGTTTGTCTTGTTCACATTTGTTGCTTTTAGTTTTATGTCACACATACGAGTGAAATCATATGATTCTCGACTTTTTCTGTCTTCTTCTTTTAGCTTAGCATGATAATCTCAGGATCCATCCATGTAGTTGCAAAAGGCAGCATTTCATCTTTTCTTATGGCTGGGTAATATTCTACTGTATATATGTACCACGTCTTCTTTCTCCAGTCATCTATTGAAGGACACTTTGATTGTTTCCATGTTTGGCCACAGTGAATAATGCTGCAATGAATATAGGGGTATATATATCTTTACGGATGAATGTTTTCAGATTTTTGGGGTAGATACCCAGAAGAAGGATTGCTGGGTCATATGGCAACTCTATTCTTAATTTTTTGAGGGACCTCCATACTGTTTTCCATAGTGGCTGTACCAATTTACATTCCTACCAGCAGTTTATGAGAGTTCCTTTTTCTACACAACCTACCCAACCCTTGAAACATTCTGTTTTAAACCTAAAAGGACCTTCAGGGTAATTTAGTGCAACGTTCTCATTTTACAGAGAAAAAAGAAATGTGAGGCTACCACCAGATTATGTGACTCTCTCACAGTCCCAAAAATCTCAGGATCCTAGAACATACCTTAGTTCTTATCTAGTCTGCATTTCCACTGACAGCAACCTCGGCTGGTTACTTAGAAAAAGGTGAGAACCACGGGAAACATCAATGAGTTTATAAGAAAGAATTCTGAGTCATTCTGTTTTGACCAGGATAACAGAGGGGCAGGGGGCAGAAGTCTTTTGCATGGATCCAAGGCCTTACTTTTCTTTATTGTACACTTATCCTTAGTAAAGACCATCCCTTTGTCCACCATTGGTATCCAGGTTTTATTTTAATTTGTTCTTATTATGTTATAATTCACAGACAAAATCAATATAGGAAATTATATTTTTCTTTTTTAAGGAAATCTAAATTGACAAGAAAGAGCACAGGAAATGAGAAAATTAAATAGAGTGTGAGTACATATCAGAATCATTACTTGAAATGGAGCTATGTGAACTGTGAGGAGTGAAAGATAAAGGAGAATAGGTAAAAAGAGCATACATGAGGGCTCTATGTGTCCTCCTGCTCCATGCAGGAAAAGATACAGGAAACTGAACTGGTTGAGAAGACCATCACATGGTCACAGTGTCCCCCAGCAGTGAGCAGGTAGGGACCTGTGCACAGGACAGTGGAGATATTCTCTGAAGAAAAGGGCTGGATGGAAATTGGAAACAACCTCCCTGTGAGTTGGAGGAGAAAGGCAGTGTACAAATGGTCATTCTTATAAATGGACCAAGATACAATTAGGAGATATTATCTGTTATGGACTGAGCGTTTGTGTCTCCTCCAAATGTGTATGTTAAAGCTCTAACCATCAATATGGCTGTATTTGGAAATGGGACCTCTAAAGAAGTAATTAAAGTCAATTGTGGTCATAAGAATTTGGTCCTGATCTGATAGGATTAGTGACCTTATAAGAGGAGACATCAAAGAAGTCATTTGAGCACACAGTGAAAAAGCAACCATCTGCAACCCAAGGGGGAAGCCCTCACCAGACACCTGGATCAACCCTGCCAACACCTTGATCTTGGACTTCCAGTCTCCAAAACAGTGAGGAAAAAAAACAACAACTGTTTTTTAAGCCACTCAGCCTATAGTATTTTGTTATGGGCAGCTAGAGCTGACTAATACACTGTTAATAGTCACCTTGTTAGTAATACAGCCTAGTGGCTAAGAAAGCAGGCACTGAAGTCAGACTGTTCAAATTCCTGAACCACCACAGGTAAATATTTAACCTCTCAATCCCTCAGTTTCCTCATCTGCAAAGTGATAAAGTACCTATCACATTGGCTAATGTGAAAATGGATTGAAATAATGTATATAAAGTGCTTGGTACATGACAAAGTACTCAATAAATAGTAATTAAAAATAATAAAGGAACAAGCTTATTTCACCTACCATGATTATGAATAAAACATACCACCATGAGCTCTAAATTAATTATATCATTTTTACATTTTCTAGTTTATATATCATTTAGATTACAAAAATTTCAATTTATTATAATTTCGAGTGATATTATAGAAGACTTAGAAATTGAAAGTTCTTTCTACAGACACTGAATTTGGATACTTTCATCATATCAGACTGTCTTAGAGCAGGTTGCTTTATTCTTGTCCTTATTTCAAAGAATTCGAACAGTATTAGACCTTGTGACAAGCTTTGTGACATCATCACACCACACTGATACGCTTAAATCTGCTCTTGTTCTCACTAGTATGTGATGTAATTTGGACATTTCCCCACCTCTTTCATGTAATTCTTTGATAAGTAGCTATGACTTATGACTTGTGATCATTTAAAAATGTATCTCCTCTTTAGTGAATTTCCTCCTCTAGTTTTCAGATTAAAAAAAAAAAAATTAAATCCGTTGCTTTTGTAGACCTGTCCTGCAAAATCTTGAACTACGCTTCTATGTGTTTTCAACAGAGAGCTGTCCTTTTTTCCTGGAATTGTCACAAAAGAAGTGCAGAACACTCAGGAAAATGCCTTCCATGCCCCACATATCACTATCTTTCTTTTAATTACACTTTGAATTTCATCCCTTTTGCAAACATTTCCTAATCCAACTGAATGAGATTTCAGAGGTATCTTCTTGGCTCTAGCTCTTCTAAACATTCAGTGGGCTTGATTTTCTTTAGGAAACATGCTACATGAATCACATTGCTCTCTTTTTTATATATGGAATGTAAACTGTCAATTATTTAAATACGTCATTTGTTAAGGTGCTTAATTCTTCTTGGGTGTGCTTAATCTTCAATCATTTCTCCATTCATTCAGTGAAAATGTAGTTACTGTCTATCTGACAGATTCTGTACGAAAAACCAGGAGTACAAAGAAAAATAAGATTAGAACTTGTCCTTGATCGAACTGGGTCCTAGAAGCCAATGACCATGTTGGTTGATTCATCTCTGGAATCTTCAAATGTAACCAGGTATTTAATAGATGTGTTCTATTGCCATGGAGTCATTATCTAACCAAGATGCATGAGCACTGCTTTTTGATCGAAGTTTCTTACTTTCATAAATGCACAGAAATAGGTTCTGTACTTATTTCTGAATCATTTGCTTCTTTTATATGTGTGTTGTTAAATTAATACCTGGGATAAGTTATTTCCTCCCTACAGGTTAAGTTCCTATAACTAATGCATATGCATCTAATCACGAGCTTACTTAGAAATGGCACGTACTTATTCCATACTCTTTAAATTCCTATCTAAAGAGCCAAAATCTTACAGTTACTTAGGAAAGGCTGATTGTATTGTCAATCAGGGTTTGGAGCATCAGCCAAAAAATGAGTGATTTAGTAAAACGTCTTCTAAACAAGAATTAGAAATCATTTATTTGGGAGATTCTACTTGTGCTATTATAAATTAATTCAAACAGGCCCCAAATTCTGAGCTTCTGTTCTCATTGGTTTCCTTTCACCCTTGCCAACATTTCCAACACTGATTACTCCTCCAAAGGGGATTCCATCTGGTTATCAGAGCCTTTAATCCATTAGCACCTCACATTTAATTTTTCTTTTATTTAAAACATTCTTGAGTTCAATGACATTTTTAGCAAGCAAGACCCAGGGGTTATCTCTTACCAGCTAGCATTTATGCTAGCCTAGATGCAAAGGAAATAGTAGAGGAGCTTTATTCATCTGTTTTGAAAACACCTGGTCTGGGGAGAATACCCACTTTCTATTTATTTTACTCAATGTCCCCTACTCCTACTTTCATCAACCTATACTTCATATGCTTTGTGATATACCCGAGTGCAGCCTGTCATGGTTACCAGTGACTGATATTATTAAATATACAAAATCATTTTACCAGATGATAAAAGAAGCTACAGTGTCTAAAAATTTCATATATCTAACGTGTTGTATAAACAGCCTAAATCCCTATACATTTTATAACTTCAGCAGTCTAAAGGTTAAAGCCTGTCAGTTGAATTTCACGAATTCCAGGAAGAAATGGGGAAGTAGCACCAACTCTTCATTGTATACCAGTGATCAAACATCTCCTCATTACACTTCAATATTGTTGCCTCTAAAGGTCACCATTGCTGAACATAATCACACAAAATCAAAACTGCAAACTTTATATATCATGGAGGTAGTAAATAGCTCGGAGGTTTATTTTCTGGTGCCTGAACAACATTCTGAACCCATTTATAAATGCCTGGAAACAGTGGCATGAACCAAACATATTTGCAATGCTTCAATTAAACAATTTCCTGCAAAATTTTTTTTCCAGTTATTTTAGGTGGAAAAAACAACTTCTCTACCCATAAAGTAGCAGAAATCTTTTTAATTGGTATGTTTTAAAGGGAGTTTTCTTTCTCTTATCTTTCTGTAGAAACAAGTTTGACACTTATTTGTAAATCACCTTCAGGATGGGCTATCTCAGGATGGGAACTCAAAGGGAAATTATGCAGTTCATTTCGTAAAGCACTGGCACGGCCCAATAAATTATGTTCCTTACTTTTTCTATTCCTTGATTTTGCTATATGTTATGTGGGCAGTATGCCATCTTGTAAGATCTATAGCCTCACCTCATCTAAGCCACCATCAGCTCTTGCCTGGATTACTATACTGGCCCAACTTCTTCCCTCTTATTCCCCTGCATTCTTTCTCTGTTTAATAATCAACATTATCTTTTGAACATATAGCTCATATCATTTCATTTCCAAGGAAGGGAACCCTCCAGTGGCTTCTGATTATACTTAAAATGACATTCACATTCCTCACCATGGCTCACAAAGTGTTGAATGAATCTACCCCTGCTTATCATTCTGATATCAACCCTTACCATTCTTTTTCCTTGCTCAATTCCAGCAACACCAAACTCACTTGTGTTGAACATGCCAAGTCATGGATGCTTAGAGATTTGCACTTTAATTTATTCCCTGTGCAGGTGAGCATCCTATCCCCAGATCTTGACATGGCCATTTCTCTCTTTTCCATCCTGTCTCCTCTAGAATGCTTCCTCAAGGTAACTATTTTTACCCAGCCAAACCAGTTGTCTCCTCTTCCTGAAGACTTTCTCTATCCCGTGCCCCTACATTATTTCTATCATAGAACTTACAATCTGAGTTTACAACTTGTCTTATTCAGATAATTTGCATGCTGGTTTGTTTTCTGTCTCTGCCTTGACTAGTAAACAAATTACACTAGAAGTGGTATTTAATCTACCTCATCAGTGACATGCAGTAGAAACTCAATAATAATTTGTGATAATAATATATAATAATATATACTTATATATAATATACATATATAATTATATATAGTATATATTATACATATATAGTATATATTCTCTCTCTCTCTCTCTCTCTCTATATATATATATATATATATATATATATATAGAGAGAGAGAGAGAGAGAGAGAGAGAGAGAGAGAGAATCCAGAATGTTTTTCTTGTTAAAAATCATTTTTATGCCTTAAAACAAATTTGCAGTTTTAATTTAGAAAATTAACATAGCAGTTTAATATGCATCAATGCTGCACAAGTGTAAAGTATACATTTATATGTTTCACTATTTTACATATTCATTTATAATTTTTGTTTCTGTAGCATGGTTAATTCAATATCATGTTTTTCAGAAAGTCTATGATTTTTACCATGTTATAATGAAAAGAATTTTTATATTCCTGATTCCTAATACAGTTTTTACTAAAAATGATAATAGTGTTTGTCTTCCAATATGCAGCAACCACCATGGAGTATATATTTTTAATTTAAAAAAAACTTTCAGTTACAATTGACGTTCAATATTTTATTAGTTTCAGGTGTACAGCATAGTGGTTAGACATTTATATAACTTACAAGTTATCCCCCCAATAAATCTAGTACCTACCTGGCACAATACATAGTTATTACAATATTATTTGACTACATTCCCTATGCTATACTTTACATCTCCATGATTATTTTGTAACTGCCAATTTGTACTTCTTAATCTCTTCACCTTTCTCACCCAGCATCTAAACCTCCTCTCATCTGGCAATCATCAGTTTATTCTCTGTATCTATGAATTTGTTCCTGTTTTGTTTGTTTGTTTATTTTGTTCTTTAAATTCCACATTTAAGTAAAATCATATGATATTTGTCTTTGTCTGACTTATTTCAACTAGCATAACACCTTTAGATTTACCCATGTTGTCACAAATGGCAAGATGTCATTCTTTTTTATTGCTTAGTAATATTCCATTGTATATATGTGCCACATCTTCTTTAACCAGTCATCTATCATTGGACACTTAGATTGCTTCCATATCTTGGCCATTGTAAATAATGTTGCAATGAACACAGAGATGCGTGTCTCTTTTCAAATTAGGGTTTTGCATTTCTTTGGAGAAATACCCAGAAGTGAGATTGCTGGGTGATATGGTAGTTTTAGTTTTAATTTTTTGAGGAAACTCCATACTGTTTTTCATAGTGGCTGCACCAATTGGCAACCCTTCCAATAGTGCACAAGGTTCCCTTTTCTCACATCTTTGCCAACACTTGTTTGTTGATTTACTGCTGATAGCCATTCTGACAGGTATGAGGTGATATCTCATTGTGTTTTTAATTTGTATTTCTCTGATTATGTTTTCATGCCTATTGGACATCTGTATGTCCTTTTTGGAGAAATGTCTATTCAGGTCCTCTGCCTATTTCTTTAATTGGATTGCTTATCTTTTTGGTGTTTAGTTCTATGAGTTCCTTATATAGTTTAGATATTAACCCCTTATCGGATATATCATTGTCAAATATCTTCCCCATTCAGTAGGTTGTCTTTTCGTTTTATTAAGGGTTACCATGGAGTATTTTTGGAAATGTCTTCCCCATATTTAAATTAGAATATCTAGTACTGCAGAAGCAGGAGGTAAACTGGTGATCAAATAATACCTTGGTGATGAAGAACTTAAAATGGTCATTGCATGTTTTCATATTAGAACATTAAGTTTTCTACTTAAGAATTCAGAGAACAAGCCAAAAAGAAAATTAAGAAAATAATCTCATATACTATGATACCAAAAAAGATAAAATACTTAGGAATACACTTAACCAAGGAAGTGAATATCTTGCACATTGAAAACTACAAAACATTGCTGAAAAAAATCAAAGAAGAAACAAATAAATGGGAAGACATCTGTGCTTGTGGATTAGAAGGGTTAACATTGTTAAAAGGTCCATACTACCCAAAGTCATCCACAGATTCAATGCAATCCCTATCAAAATTATAATGGCATTTCTTACAGAAATATAAAAAATCCTAAATTTCATAGAGCCTTAAAGCACCCTGAATAGCCAAAACACTCATTTAAAAGAATAAAGTTGGAAGCCTCATACTTTACAATTTCAAGGCATATTATAAAGCAACAGTAATCAAGATGGTGTGGTATTGGCATAAAGACAGATATGTAAACCAATGGAACAGAATAAAGACCCCAGAAATAAATCCTTGCATATATGGCCAAATGATTTTTAACAGGGGTACTAAAATTACACAATGGGAAAGACAATCTTTTCAGCAAATGGTGTTGGAAAAACTACATATATATATGCCAAAGAATGAATTCAGACCCTTACGTTACACCATATACAAAAATTAACTCACAATGGATTAAAGACCTTAACGTGAGACCTAGAACTATAAAACTCCTGATAAAAAAGAGAGGGAAAAGTTTCAAGACATGGAATTTGGCAATGATTTATTGGATAGGAAGCAAAAGGACAGGCAACAAAAGCAAAAATAGACAAACTTAAAACTTCTGCACATCAAAGAAAACAATCAACAGAGCGAATAAAAAATATTTGCAAATCATATATCTGGTAAGGGGTTAATATCTAGAATATATTAGGAATTTCGACAATTCAACAACAACAAACAAAAACACAAATAAATTGATTAAAAAAATGGGCAAAAGACTTGACTAGACATTTATTTAATGAAGATATATATATATATATGTATACAAATGACCAGTAAGACTATTAAAAGATGCTCAACATTGCTAATCATAAGAAGAACACAAATCAAAACTACAATAAGATATCATCTCACACCAATTAGGATGGCCACTATCAAAAAATAGAAAATAACAAGTGCTGATGAGGCTATGGAGAAATTAGAACCCTTGTGCACTGTTGGTGGGACTATAAAATGGTGCATTCATTATGGAAAACAGTATGGCAATTCATCAAAAAATTAAAAATAGAATTACCATATGATCTAGCCATCTCACTTCTGGGTATATATCCAAAAGAATTCAAAGCAGGATCTTGAAAAGACATTTGCATGCAATGGTCATTGCAGTATTATTCACAATAGCCAAGGAGTATAAGCAACCCAAATATTTGTCACCAGATGAATGAATAAAGAAAATGTGGTATAGTTGATCTTTGAACAATGTGGGGGTTGGGGCACTGATCCTGCACAGTTGAAATCCACATATACCTTTTGACTTCCCAAAAACTTAGTTATTCCTCAGTATCCACAGAGGATTGCTTCCAGAAACCCCTATGGATACAAAATTCTTCAGATGCTCAAATCTCCCATATAAAACAACATAGATGAATGCATACACTCAACCCTCTGCATCTGCGAATTGACAACCACGTATTAAAAACACGAAAAAAATCCATGTATATGTGGACCCACACAGTTCAAACTCGTGTTGTTCAAGGGTCAACTGTATATACATACAATGGGATATTATGAAGTTTAAAAAAGGAAATCCAGTTACATGCTACAATACCCATGAAGCTCAAGGACATTAATGCAAAGTGAGATAAGCCAGTCACAAAAGCACAAATATGATTCCATTTCACATGAAGTATGTAAAGTAGTCAACATCACAGAAACAGGAAATGAAAAGATGGTTGCCAAGGACTAGGAGGAGAGAGGAGGAAGTATTAGTGTTTAATGGGTATGGCGTTTCAATTTTGCAAAATGAAAGTTCTAGAGATATGTTCACCATGATGTGAATATACTTAAAACTACTGAATTATACACTTAAAAATTGTTAACATGGCAAATTTAATGTGCTTTTCTAAATCACAATAAAAAAAGAATTCAGAGTAGAGCTTTCTAGTCTTATTTCCTATAGCTTAGAATAGATTTAATTACCTCATGAAGTAATTGCTTCTATTTAATTTTCTGCACTCTTCTTGTTGATACAAAGATGAAGTTGGAGAGACGAAGAGCCACTAAAAAGAATTTTTGTCAAGGCAAACTATCAAATGAAAATTACAAGGAAACAAAAATGAAAATAGAAGATAAATTTGATTCCACATTAAGATGCTACTTCCCACAGCTATAAACACTGGTTTACCTATAAAACCTTATTGGGTGAAATCAATTAATAAATGTCTGTCGAGATGTGAGAAACAAATGTAGACTCTCTTTTTCTACTAAGATTAGATTCAATTACCACTTAAGATAATTCTAAAAAATTGTTTTTCTGAGTACAGCCTATTTTTCATTTCACATTTTTTACAATATGTGTTTTGTCATTGTTATTGTTGGTGTTGTTGGTGTTAATTCTTTACTGGATATAAATCTATACCTGTATATGCATTACTCCATTCCAGAGAACTTTGTTTCCCTCGGTGTTTTCATCCTCTATCACCTTATATTGCCAACAATGATTCAGGTCCAAACTCCCTATGAGGCAGGAATCCTCAGAGCAGAGGGACTGACACATTTCTCAGCTTTTGGTATCTCCACTGCATCCTGCTGCTTCTTGGGCAGACAGGCCTCTCAAAGTAATGACGAAAGAGAATAACAAATAGAGGTAGATGATGGGTTTCTTATAACTTTTGACTTCTTCATGCACTAATTCTGTTCAACCTAATGACTTAATGCTGAACCATCACATTTCCTACCGCTGCTGAACATTGTTTCATGGAGTTATATAGTTTTATGTTTCTTCTCTTATTTATGTTTGTTTGGGGAATTTGTGAAATGCTTTTTGATCTGCAATAAGATGAGGGATTTTTTTATATTGCAAAATAATGGGACTACATTCTGCATGAACTACCTTATCCTTTGTTCATTTTACCCATTTTATTATACCCATTGGTAGCCAATAAATATGTCAACATGCTCTCATGTGAAACCTCTCAGACCTATGAGGCATGACTTCCTATCATTGGATAGAAATCTGAAAACAAATTTATCCCTGAAAAGAAATGAATAATAAAGTATTTAAATCAGCCAGGAATTGGTAGCAACAATTTTCTTAAATGGCTATATTTAAACAAAGACCACTTTCTTATTCTACACTGAAATTATTAAGAAGTCTCAATCTAACAGGAAATCTGCAAAGTAATTGCTTCTAGCTGCAAGGTAAAATGGCTGCTACCGTCATCTCCTAGAGTTTAAGGTCCTATTACCTCAATTTTATTATCTCTTTAAATCACTAAAAAGCAATGACAAAATAACATCAGTAGTCACAAGCTGCATTGTCCAATAAGTAGCCACTTGCTACATATTTACATTTAAGTTTAATTAAAATCACACTAGCCACATTTTAAGGGCTCAATAACCACATGTGGCTGGTAGCTACCATATTGGGCAGTGTAAGTAAATATTTCCTTCATTGCAGAAAGTTCAGTTGGATAGCACTCCTTAAAGCATCATGTATACACATTTGCCTCATGTTTAGTCTTGGAAAACGTGCTCCACAAATTGCTAAATGTCACTTGTCTCAACCTGCACCTGTCCAATTTTACAAAGAATTTTAAGAAATCTCTCATTTGAGGTAAATAATTAGTGAGTGGCTGCCTTGTGAAACAGAAGAGCCACTTTAACAGTTTAAGGATTCCCAAATATCCTTTAGAAAAGATCTAATAATCCCTTTCAGACAATTGTTAGATACTCTCATCATTGTTTTTCTGAATTTCAATGAATTTAGGGAGTAAGCAGTAAACTTGTTTTCCTAGTAAATATTCAGAAGGACTTTTAACATTATTAAAATCTCTACAAATGAAGAACTAAAACATCATGCTCCATTCAGTTATTACCATATCTCAATTATTTGAGTGTTAGGTCCCTTTCTCAATATGAAAACCACCTCTTAAATGATAATTCACTCTCTTTATTAAATGTAGAAACCCTTTCAATTAGTAAGTAGATTTTTATCAATCTAAAATGAAATGGTGGAGGGATTGGTGATTAGGAAGAAGAATATTTTAATATAGGGACAATGGAAGGATAAGAAGGTAAATCAGACTTTCTGGTCATATAGGCGAAGCTGCTTATATAGCACCCAAACGAAGCCATTTCTCCCAAGGCATATGCAGAATCGAATCGTGGTCGCCAACCTACTGCTATGCCTCCTTCCACTCTAAAACTCAGACAGCAACACACTTATAAACAGTAGGTAATGGGATTGTTAACCACCGGTCACTGTGAAACAAGACATTTAAGTGCAAATAGCCACTATGAAGAGTGGCTTACGCTATCTACATCAAAGAATAAGTGTCACATCAAAGATTAGAGAAAGGTTCTTACTCAGGACTGCACACAGAGCAGTACAGGCTGGACAGTGCAGACACTTTCAGAGCAGCCTTGATTCTTCAGCTCTGCTCAACTAGGAATATACCCAACAATGAAACTGACATTTAAAGAATCTAATTCTAAAGATGAGACAATTTTGATCTTGACTTGAATGATTCGTTAATATTTCTTTGTTTGTTTTTACCAATTCAAGTGAGTATTTTCACTCTTGATATCTTTTGCATTTGTTTAGCAATTTAACTTTTCAGTAGGACTGTGAGGTATGGTGAAGTCGTGTACATCTAGACCAAAACCTCAGTCACTGACACTTACAGGTTTGATGATCTTGGGTAAACCCCTTAACCCCTCTGAAACTAAGCATCCCCCTCTGGAAAAGTTGTGCTCTTTGACCTCAAATGACCTCTATGAGTAGTAAATGAAATTGCATATGTTGAAAATGCGCAATTCATACTAAAAACAAGTTCTTTTTTTTTTTTTTTCAGTTTTTGCACAATACTTCTAAGTTACAGGAAATATTTTTCCTCCTTCAAGCAGTACTATTTTTGATCATTTACCATGTGTGCAGCTCTTGCCAAGCCATTTACATACATTAGGTTCATTTATTATATACATTTTCAGATAAGGAATCTAAGGTAGAGTGAGATTAAATAACATGCCTGCGCAGAACTTGCCCAACACAGAGATATATGTGTTGAAACTAGGAATTTGAACCTAACTTTCTAATCCCAAAGCGATAGCTTACATCATTTCCCAATATAGATGAAAATACAGTATTTAGTTAAGCATTTGTGTAAGCAAAATTCCAAGAAAGTGATCATTTGTCCCAGTAAGGTAGGAAGTATTTTAACAATTAACATTTACTTCTGGTTAGTCAAAGAAAGCTTCCTTGGGGTTGAAGCCCTGTGTCTTCATAAGGTATATGTCTTATACTTATTTCTCCACCAGTGCACAGTGTCTTTCAACCAAGTAATTAATTAGCTCTTGTTAAGTGTTTCTTAAATTGACATGAAATATTTTCCATTCCTTCTTCAGGGATGATTACTAGAACACATGGATACGTGTAGTGTCTTATTCTTCTAAAATATGAATTTTCTCTGAGGATTGTTTAAAAAACTAAATGTTAAATAATGAAGAATATACAGATATTCTTTTTAAAAAGGAAAAACTGTGTTTTAATTATGCTGATGGTAACTACTATGAGCACCTCTTGTGACTGCAGAAGTCAAACGTGACTTCTATTCATCTTTTGTTATCAGAATATATTGAGTATTACAATTTTAATACAAATTTTTCCGTTTTTAAAATGCAGTACGTCTCTGGCACCCCTCTATATATGAGTGTGTCTGTGTGTCTGTATACACACACATACATACACATATACATATACAAAAACACATAGCACACACATATACATTTCCATGATATGGGCATGCATTTTAATTTTTAACAAGTATTAGAGAAACACAGAATAACTTCCATTTTGGTCAATAGCACACTAATTTTAAAATTTTTTGAAATTTCAATTTCTGATTTGTTTCCATATCAGAGCAGTTTCCTCCTTTTACTTCCTAAAAGAGTATTGGGTTGGTAGTAAATCAACAACAAAATTAAAATTTGTCGACTACCTGCCAGAACTCTCACTGCAACCTGAAGACTCAAAGGAAATGGAAAACTCAAGGTTAATAAGATTATCACCTTTTTTTTTCTTTTTCTTTTTTTGGTACTGTGTATCTAAATCTGTGCTGCACTGCTTTTCTTCACTGAGCAGAAGATTGTAATCATTGTTAAAGTCTAAGGTTTTTGCTTCTCTGCACAAAAATGAAATCAGTGGTGTGTAGCTGAATGCATTCCAGATAGCAATAGCATATCATTAGCATATCAGTGACAGCAACAAAAAATACATGAAAACAAAAACATTGCATACAAATGGAGATGTGTAAGAGTTTTCTGCAAAAGAGAAACTGTTTTCCTTCTTGCTTTTGGAATGGGTCTTTATAGTATGACAGAGCCAAAGCTTTCAAAACCTGAATCCTATGAAATAAAATAAGAAACTGAAACTGAGAAATCCAGATATCATCCCTACTAAGTCCCACTGTGTTCCAAAACATATCATACTCTCCAAGTGCTCCTAACTTCATCATCTATTTGACCAACGCTAACATTTGTCTTCATAAAGCATTTTGTAAGTAACTCCCAGTGAAGCCTGCAGAGTTCGCTTTATAAACAAGCACATGGTACACAGTCCAGCCTATAAGGGATTTTTTTTTTGGTTTATATTACTCCCCATCTCCCAATAAATTAAAACATAAGAAAATTATTATAACCTGATAGATTAGGACAGGCTAATACTGAAAATTATAGAAATATATGTCAATATACATAATATTAATATAATATATAAAATAAATATAAAAAATGTATATGTATACATTTTTATGGCTGTATGTATGTATATATGTATGTATGTATTTCTCATTCTCTAGTCGCAAAAGATACACATGTTCTTTGTCAACAGGGATCTGTCCCCCACATCGTCATTCACTTAACAATAATCTTTCCATTTTGTGGTACCCTTGTCTCCTAGAATCTTATCATCATCTTCATCCAGTAGGTAGAAGGGGAAAGAGCATGGAGGAGCCCATAGGGAGATTTTATGGAGGTTTTTGCTTGGAGACACCTCTCATATTCCATTAGTCAGAATGAAGTCAAATTTCCACATCTAATTGCAAGACAGAGTAGGAAATATAGTCTAGCTGTGTGTCCAGGAAGAAGAGGAAATAGATTTTGGTGAACAGCTAGTCATATCTATCTACTATGTCAGGATTGTCTATATCTTGCCTTGCATAAATTATCACAATTGTCTTATAGCATTTTCTTCAACATAGGAAGTTACATTTTTCTCAATGAAACACACTCAACTGAAAAATTAAATGTGACCCGTGCTCTTTACTACTCCTTTAGAACCATAACAAGTCATTCTGCTCTGCTGTGGTTTGATCTACATACGACCTTCTTTATAAAAATTTTGAATGTTAGATTTGGGAGGATTTTCAAATCTCGTTTTACACAGGATTTCTCTCAGAAACATAATGACATTAAAGAAGAAACTGCAATCTTCCCTTGAAACATATAAGACTCGTCTATCTGTACTTCTGACGAATATGATCATGTCATATGAAAGCCATGAAAGGAAAACCTTTCTCCAAATGGCACACGTAGTTCATGACAAACCTTCAACCTAAAACTAAATACATCTTTAAAAATTAGCAGTATTTTCTAGGTGTGAGCATGACCCATTTTAAACAGCACACAGAAGAAATTTTTATGAGTCAGAATGTTTTTGTGCTAGTACATTCTCCTTTAGTTAATTAGACTTTATTTCTGAACCTATGATGTGCGCTCTAAAAATTCTAAACTATTCATGAAACATATTTGAAGAACAGATTGAGGTTTCATTACTTATATAACTCAGTCAAGATACCAAACTGACTAGATTGAAAATTTGCTGATACAGTAGCTTTTCTTCACCACTCTTCGAATTGTTGCTACTCGAGTTTCTAATTTATGTGCAAATTGAATTTGCCTAATGCATATAGTAAGCTCTTTTTTCTTTTCTTTTTTTTTAGGAGTTCCCCATGTGGGGAACAGTGTGGTTTAAAGCACTCTTTCTGTATATTACAAAAAGATAATTTTACCAAATAGTTGTGTGTTTTTTTTGTTTTTCTTTTTAATTTTCTTTGTTTTGCATGTTACTCTTCATACACCACACCCAGAGACTGGAGTGATTTCCTATCATGAACTAAATATTCATCAGGAAGCAAAGTCTCCTGTGCCCTGACCAGATTTAAATGAGCTGAAAAATAAATGCAGAACTGCTTTTGTAACACGTGTTGAAAGCACAGAAGTCAAGATTTCAGGATTCTGTTTTCAATATTAGTTCTAATCTTCTTAGATGATTTGCCATTGTGTTCATTACATTTTTTTAAAGGAAAACATAACTCCTTCAGGGTGGGTTCACTTAATTTTATTAAACCTTCACTCTCTCATAGTCACTATCTGAAAAATTGGGAATCAAAGACAAATAAAATGGTTATTGTTCTAGAGGAATGCACTGTCTAGCAGATAAGATGGGCACATAAACAAATCACGCATACACCAATGGTTATCAACCTTTCTAAACTTGGTTTAGGGTTCTAGAAATACTTTTAAATACTATAGTCATATGGATATTTGAAAAGAATGAAAGACTCAAAACATGTCAGACATAATTTCCAAAGTGTCATTCCTACTGAATAACAATTTTCTAGGACTCTAGGCAATATTTGATTCTTTCTGTATTTCGTAACTATAGCATTCTGTTGCTGTTTAAATAGACTGCCCTGACCATATTCTCTTACATATTCACTAGAAAAAGTTAGCATACATTCCAGTAAACATGGAAGTCTTTTATGGGACTGAGCCACCTACCTACCAGAAACATGTGCCTTGGATGGTGATGAACATGACAAATACATTTTCATTATGTTTGGGCCATTGTAAATTTGGGAGTCTGTTTGTTACCACTGCCTAACCTACTCCAACTAATACAACACACATCACCCTGTATCCCTACAGTTTTACTACTTTATTCATCCTTGCTCAAGCAAGTACTAGGGAGTCATAGGAAAGAGGTGAATATTTACAAAATACCCGATCGTTAAGAGCCTAGCTCATACTTCTTCCTCACACCTTCTTAACATAACCTCCTCATTTACAGTCTTGTTCATTTGAAACCCCTGATCCTCCAGACAAATTGTTAGCCATGGTCCCCTAATCAGTGTTCACATATTCCTCCATCTCGCCCATGAATTCCTCCAGAGAAAAAGGACAACGAGAAGTATTGCTTTAACTCTGGACCTGAGAGGATTCCTTTGCCCGTGGTTCTTCAGGCAATCCTGTGTGAGGCTGTGATGTTACCAGTTGTCCACTCTGGACAGCACTATCTTTAAGCCAGGCTAAGTTCTCCTTCTTCAGTGAACTTGCTGTAGGAAACCACCCAAGAGGTTATAGGACTTATTTGATGAAGAGGAGACAGTACAACATGAGTAGATATTATACAATGAGTTCAAGCCATCTACTCTCTGAATTTACCTGTGCTTTGGAGTCCTGCTTGAGCTGCTGAAGTAGAGCCATAGCCCAGGAATATCAGCCAGTCTAGATGAAGGTTCATTATATTGGACCCAAATCATCCTGAAAAATGATTTTTCCAGGAATAAACGTTCCCAAATAAGGTTTTTCTTTGACTACTCACAATTCTTCCGAACTCATCTCTGTTCTCCTGCTTATGGAATGCCATATTCTCTGACAAATATATTTTACAATATTATTTTGACTAAAAATTCATGTTATAGGAAAAGAAGTGAGGTAGTGGGCAGGTATTGATAGATTTCACTACATGTAACATGTACTTCATTGTCCAGAGCAGCTGGCCTCATAGAATGATAATGTAGCCAGCCGGGGTAACATCTTGTGAAGTTGGCTATTCCTGCTACATAGTATTCTCAAAAAAAATACAGGACACCCAGTTAAATTTGAATTTCAGATAACAAATAAGTTTTTTAGTATAAATATATGTCAAATGTTGCATGGGACATATGCTAAAAAAGTATTATTTATTTATCTAAAATACAAATTTAACTGAGGTGTCTGTATTATTATTTGCTAACTCTGGAAATCCTAGATCCATAAAATGCAATTTATATTCTGTGCTCTCCATAAATATGTGATGCCATTTCTGACATTACCAGTGTACATGAGCCCAATCAATAACCAAGGGGTGGAGTTAAGACCAACACTGATTATACCAAATCAGTGCACTAGAAATCAATTGGCTTTCCATCTCTACAACCTTGTTGCTGCTAATTTAGAGGCCATAGCTACCAGTGAAGGAATATTTCCACCCGAATGCATAAAATGGTTACACTGAACTGAAAGCTGAAGCTCTTTATGCCAAGGAATCAACAGGTAAATAAGAGGACTGTTATACTTCTTGGTATTCTGGTTATGTATTACTATATAACAAACCACCCCAAAATCAGTGACTTCAAAAAACACAAACATTTAATTTGTTCAAAATCTTTAATTGGTCAGGCTCGGTGGAGACATTTTATCTCTGTTCCACTCAGAGTCAGCTACACTCAAAGGTTGGGGGCTGGAATCAATTGATAGCTCAATCACTCATATGTCTGGTGGTTCATGCTGGTTATAGGTTGGTACCTCTGCTGGGTTTGGGATTGGAGCATCTATATGTGGCCTTTCCATGTTGTCACTTGACTTTCTCACAGCATGGTGGCAGGACTTCAAGAGGTCAAACATCCCAAGAAAGAAAACCAGGTGAAAATTGCATCGCCTTTTCTAACCTAGCTTTGAAAATCATGCAGGGTCAGTTCTGTCACATCCTGTTTGTTAAGCTCAAGTTACTAAGTGGCCTAAATACAAAAGAAGAAGAATGACACTCTCTCATTTGATGGAAAACTGTCAAAGAACTTGAGAGCATTTTTAAATGCCCAAAGTCTACTCTCTGTCCACAAATTCTTTCTATTCCAACTACAGGCAGAATACACTCACCCTCCTCAACACTCTCAGGAACTTTAATCATTATGACAGCCTGCTCAGATTTTAGGTCCAGTATTTCATCATCTAAACCAGGTCCAGATGCAGATGAGGCTTCTAGAATGTCATTCTTTGCGTATAGCTCCTCCAATACAGGTCCTCTTAATCTGAAGACCGGTAAACTAAAGACAAGTTATCTGTTTGCCACACATCTAATACACAATGGAAAGAATGAAGCAGATAACTTCTATAAACATCCCTGTTCATAAAGGGGAAAATTTTGATAGTCAAGTTTCTAGTCCATAGCAATTCTGAATCCAGCTAGAAACAAATTTCCACAACTGTGGTTAGGGCTCAGTCCTAATGGCTGGGAATGATTCTTCACGGCTATTGACTGCTCCGTCTGAACTTCCAGTTCACCCGCTGAGTCATTGTGCGTTATCCATAAGAAACTGCCAGTGTTTGTAGCTAAGTAGATTCTCCAACCTGTTTCCATAGTTGTTCATAGGTCCAAAGGCCTCTTTTAATTTTGTATTGTTTCTGTGTCTTTTAGTCCAAGATGGTGACGTTTCTACCAAAACAATTTTCTTAAATGTTTTGTGACTTTCTTTGAGTTTTATTGGGTTAATTCCATTAGATAAAAGTCAGTTATAAATCTCAGGGAGATAAGCCCTTCTCTAAATTGGGCTTGCTATAAGGCTGTAGTGAGACAACACCTGTAAGATTCTTAGAAGTTCTATTTTTTTATTGGAAAGAATCTGTGAGGCATGCCTGTTATATTAATAGAGGGACTTTTGCCTGTTTGAGGTACCGTATTAAATCTTTTTCAGGTTTTATCAAAGGGTTTTAAATTCATACCCTAGACTTAATCTTTAGACTATATTCCTGACATGAAGTGGGATTTCATACCTACCCAGAACATTTTTCTTTTTTTTAATTTAGTACTGTTTGCCCTCTGGAAAAACTGGGAATTAAAACAACAAACAAACAAAAAAACACTGTTTTTGTTTCTCAAATGAAGAAAATTCAGGCTCTATAACATTTTTTTTTCTTCAATTACCTCTCCTTCTGACATTTTACTACCTATATAGGCAAATAGAAGAAGCCAGGAAATACCTTCAATATTATGCTTAAAATTATCCTTAACTAAATCATCCATTTCATCAAGTACGTTTTCTATTTTCCATACTACTACAGGTGATTGCTAAGCTTTCCATCACCACAGAGCAAGAACTGCCTTTTTTTCCAGCTTGCAATATAATGTCCCTCTCTTTCTGTTAAGCCTTCACCAATAGCCCTTTCATGAGCCATCAGTCTTCTGCTAACAATCTCTTCAAGGTGCTTAAACTTTCACTAACATTATCCTCTTTGTCCTTCCAGATCCCACTCATAACCCAATTCCAAAGCCAATGTCACATATTTTAAGTTTGTGTTGTAGCAGCAACTTACTTCCAAGTACCAAAGTATGGCCTCTAGTACTAAGTAATAAACCATCCCAAAACTTAGTAGTATCAAATAACTTTTATTTTCTCGGAAATCTGAAATTTGAGCAGAGCTTAACTGGGATTTATGTCTCTGCACTACTCAGTATCAGTGTGGCTCAAAGACTGAGGGCTGAAATTCAGAAGGCAGTCACATCACCTGTTTTGATTTGTATGTCATTTTGAGACACGATAGGGAGCCAAGGAAATTGACAACTCCCTCCAGGATGCATGAGGTGTCTCACTGGTTACACAAGTAAAAAGTGACTATCTATCTCCTGCAGCTGGAGAAGAACAAGAACCAGTTTTATCTAGCAAGGCTAATGCCCTTGACCATGACCTGAACTTCAGCTAATTATAATGGCATTGTAATTCATTTACATTGCATTTACTATGACTCCCAGCATGCAACTGATGCCAAGACAGTATGGGAGGAGCCAAATAAGGAAGAAAAAGCAGGAAATTGAGGATCCTACCTACTGAGAGGAAACTGACAAGCCACATCAGTGGGACTTCACCAAATATTACCCTCAGGAAGTATAAATACCCCTGGTCAGGACTTCCTTGGAGTTTCTTTGAGATGTTTACTAATATTCTGATAAAGGAAATTAATGGATGTTTACAGCAATCTAATGGCAAAGACACTTCCAGAGTGAATAGTTAGGTAAAACCATTAAGTAAAGAATACAAACCACCTGATGTGTTAGCTGAAGGCAAAGCAAACATGAAGAGGAGCAAAAAAGTTTTATTAGGTTGGTGCAAAAGTAATTGTGGTTTGAAAGGTTAAAAATAATTGCAAAAACCACAATTACCTTTTCACCAACCCAATAAATACTAACTATGGCCCATGAATAGTTGTATAAGGTTTTTCCCTCATAAATACTTTTGTATGTATTTAAATTTTTTTCTCTCTCTTCAGCTCTCCCTTTCCCATACTGTTTTATATAGGGTGTGTAGATGCTGGTTATGTTTCTACTTTAGTTTTTAAGTCACAAAATATTAAGGTGTAACTATAATTGACCTAGAGAGTTAATATAACTACTGATGCACTCTTTTTGAAAATATCAAAACTATTGGTAAACCTCTAGCCACATTAAATAAATAAATACATACATACAAACATACATACATACATACTAAGTACTAATATCAAATTACTAATACCACAAAGGAAAGAGAACCACTACTACTAATACCATGGACATTGAAAGGATAATAAAGGATTATTATGAACAAAGTATGCCCACAAAATTTATAACTTAGGTGATGGACAAATTCCTTAAAAAACACAATTTATCAAAACTCACATAAACATTAAATAAATAACCTGAGTAGACCTATATTTATTAATAAAATTGAACTAACCAGTAATAGCTTTCCAAAAGAGAAAGCACCAAGCCCAGATGATTTCACAGGTGAATTCTACCAAACATTTAAAGAAGAAATAATACCAATTCTCTACAGTGTCTTCCAGCAAATAGAAGCACAGGGAATATTTCTAACCCATTTTATGAGGACAGCATTACAGAAATATCAAAACCAGACAAATACAATATAAGAAAAATTACAGACCATTATCTCTTGTGAGCATAGATGCAAAAATCCTTAAAAAAAAAACAAAAAACAATTGGATATCTGGTCAAGACGGCAGAGAAGGTAAATGCTGTGCTCACCTCCTCTCAGGACCACATCAATTACAACTCAACCACAGAACAACCATTACTGAAAATCACCTGAAGTCTACCAGAACAGAAGCCCGACAACTACAAACATTCAGAAGAAGCCACCTCGAGATTGGGGGGTGGGGGGTGGGGCAGAGATGAGGAACAGGCGTCCCACACCCGTGAGTGACCATTAAAATTTGGGAGGGATATCTCAGCTGCAGAGGCTCCAACTTGAGGAGCGAGAGGTCCCAGCCCCTCCCTAGCCCAGGATTTCAGTGTCAGGGAGAGACGTCCCCACAACTTCTGGTTGTAAAAACCAGCAGATTGTGTGGCTGAGACAAGCGTGGCGGCACTCCCGGCACTCCTGTTAAAAGGCCAGCGCACAGACTTACTTGTTGATGGGCTCACTCGCTCTGAGCACTGGGACAGCAGCTCGAAGGGCATCAGGGACATACGGGAAGGAACTGAATTGTAGAGCTTCAGAGTGAGGACTGGAGGAGGAGCTTTCTCCCAGATGGAGGAAATGGTGGCATTATTTCTTAAATGAGCCCGCCCCCTCCCTGCAGACGCACGTAGATGCTAATCTGAGTCTCCACCCATGGCTATCACCTTTCATCTGCCCTGCCCTAGTGATACCCTGAGATAAGACCCCACAAAACTTTCAGGCCACTTCCCAAGCCACTTCCAGTAGCATTTCCATTTAGAAATGCCTTGGCTCATGCTGCAGACTTTCTTAAAATCTCTCAGAGGTTTACAGCACCTGGTTTCAGCATGTCTTGTACCTCTGGTTGAGCAGCCCTAATCCCAGAACTAGCAACAGCTGGCCTCAGTTTGCAGATTGACCTCTCAAGGTACCTCCAATCATAGCACGGGAGGCAGCCATCTGTGGATTGCTTTGTTGCTCATGACAGTAGCCCCAGGCAGAGCACAGACTGCAACTGAACTTGGCCTGCAGCAGGTTCCCTCCCATGAGGCCCCAGGGCTGGCAGGCACAGTGGCCAGATTTGGACTGGGCTGGAACATTACCCAGTTACTTCCAAGGACGACACACCCAAAGGGCAGACTGAGCAGGCAATAGAGCCTTGCCAAAGAGAACCCTGCTCTGTAGGGTCATCCCCTGCACAATAGCTCCTCCCCTGTAGTCACAGCCAGTCCTCACAACCAATCATCTGAGGGTCAATCCCTGCCATTGACATGCAAACAGCAATCAAGTCTCAACTATAACAGGAAGGCACACACAACCCACACAAGGGATACACCTGGAGCACCTGGCTTAAAAAAAAAAAAAGATCAAAAATAGGAATAATATAAAAGCAATAACTACATATCTATCAAGAATTACTTTCAATGTAAATTGATTAAATGTTCCTATCAAAAGATAGGGTGGCTGAATGGATAAGAAAACAAGACCCTTACATATGTTGCCTATAAGAGATTCACTTCAGATCAAAAGATACATACAGACTGAAAGTAAAGGGATGGGAAAAAAATGTTTCATGAAAGTGGAAATAAACAAACAAAAAAGCTATGGTAGCTATACTTATGCCAGACCAAACAGACTTTAAAACAAAGGCTATAAGAAGAGACAAAGAAGAACCCAGTAATCCCACTTTTGGGTATTTATCCTAAGAAACCCAAAATGCTACTTCGAGGGGACATGTGCATCCATATGTTCATTGCAGCATTGTTTACAATGGCCAAGATGAGGAGGCAGCCTGGGTGTCTGTCAATGGAAGAATGGATAAAGAGGAAGTGGTACACATATACAATGGAATATTGCTCAACCATGGAAGGGAATGAGTTCTTGCTATGTTTGGTGGCATGCTTGGACCTGGAGGGTATTATGCTGAGTGAAGTATGTCACACAGCAAAAACAGATGCAACGTGATTTTGTTTATATTTGGAATCTAAAGAACAAAACAAATAAACAAACAAAACAGAAATAAACTCATAGATATAGAGAACATTTTGATGGTTGCCAGATGGGGCAGAGGTTGGGAATGAGTGAAAAAGGAGAAGGGATTAAGAAGTACAAAGCAGTTATGGGGATGTAGGGTATAGCATAAGAAATATAGTCAGCAATATTGTAAAAACTACGTATGGTGTCAGCTGGGTACTAGGTTTATTGGGGTGATAGATGGGAGGTAACCGGGGGACAAAGTGAAAAAGGGGAAGGGATTAAGAAGTACAAATTGGTAGTTACAAAATAGTCATGGGGATATAAAGTAAAGCATAGGGAATATAGTTAATAATATGGTAATAACTATGTATAGTACAAGGTGAGTACTAGACTAGTCATGGGGATCAGTTCTTAAATTATATAATGTCTAACCACTATGCTGTACACCTGAGATTAATATAAAACAATACTGAACGTCAACTGTAATTGAAAAATTAAAAAAGGGGCAGAAGAGTGAAGGGGAATAAGCGGTTCAAATTTCCAGGCATAAAACAAATAAGTCATGGGCATGTAATGTACAGTGTAAGGAATATAATCAATAATATTGTGATAGCATGGTACGGGGTCAGATTGTTGCTGGACTTGTGGTGATCACTTCTTTAGGTATATTATTGTGTACTCCTGAAACTAATATAATATTGTATGCTAGCTATATTTTAATGAAAATCTTTTAAAACAAACTGAATCCAACAATATATAAAAAGAATTAGACACCACATCCAAGTGGGATTTATTTCAAGTGTGCAAAGCTGCTTTAACACTCAATTGATGTAATCCATCAAAGAAAAATTATATGATTAAATCAATAGATGCAGAAAAGGCATTTGGAAAAATCCAACATCCATTCATGATCAAATCTCTCAGGTAACTAGAAATAGAGGGGTAATTTCTCAACTTGATAAAGAACATCTATCAAAAAGTCTGCAGCTAACATTATATTCAATTGTGAGAAACTAAATGCTTTCTTCCTAAGATCAAGAATAAGACAACGAGATGCCTTCTCACCATTTCTCTTCAAGATCATACTGGAAGTCCTTGATAATGCAGTAAGACAGGAAAAGGAAATAAAAGGAATACAAATTGAGATGGAAGAAGTAAAACCATTTTGTTTGCAGATGATATAATCATCTCTGTAGGAAATCTCAGACTCAACAAAAAAAACTCTTGGAACTAATAAGCAATTGTTGAAAAGTTTCAGAATACAAAATTAGTATATAAAAATCAATTACTTTTCTATATGCTAGCAATGAATAATTGTAATTTGAAATTAAAACACAACAGCATTACATTAGCACCCCAAAAAAAATGATATACAAAAAATAAAATTTAACAAAATATGTACCAGATCTATATGAGAAAAATTACAACCCTCTGATAAAAGAAATCAAAGAAGATCTAAGTAAATGGAGAGATATTCTATATCCAAGGATAGGAAGACTCAAATTTATTAAATGTCATTTATTCCCAATTCAATCTATAGATTCAATACAATAACAATAAAAATCCCATACAGCTATTTTTTTTAGATGTTGACAAATTCTAAAGTTTACATAGAAAGGCAAAAGACTCAAAATGGTCAACATAAGACTCAGGAAAAGATTATGGATATTAACCAACCTTGACTTACTATAAAGCTTCAGCAACCAAGACAGTGTAGTATTGGTGAAAGAATAGACAAATAGATTAATGAAACAGAATAGAAAGCCAAGAAATAGACCCACAAATACTGTCTATTATCTTTTGGCAAAGGAGCAAAGGCATTTCAATGGAGAAAAGATAGTCTTTTCAGCAAACAATGCTGGAAAAACTGGACATCCATATGCAAAAAAATTAATCTAGACATAGACTTTACACCTCTCACAAACATTAACTCGAAGTAGATCGTAGACCTAAGTGTAAAATGTTAAAGTATAAAATGTCTAAAAGATAACAAAGGAGATAATCTAAGTTTGGCAATGACATTTTAGATACAACAACAAAAGCACAAAGCATGAAAGAAAAAAAATCAATAAATTGGACTTTATTATAGTTTAAAACTTCTGAGCTGCCAAAGTTCCTGTTTAGAGAATTAAAAGACCAGCCCCCTCAGAAAAAAAAAAAAAATCTTGGCAAAACATTTATCTGATAAAGGACTTATAAGCAAACTACAAAAATAATCCTTAATACTCAAAAATGTAAAAACAATTTTTAAAATGGACAAAAGATCTGAACAGACACCTTACCAAAGAAAATATACAGGTGACAAATAAGCATATGAAAATATGCTCAACATTGTATGTCATTAAAGAACTGTAAATTAAAACAATAATACCACTACACATGCTTTAAAATGTACCCAGGATTTGTTTAATCAGCTATAGTAGGACAAGCAGACACAAAAAATGACTATAATGAAGAAGTTTCTATACTAACAGACTGCTAGAAACAGGAGGCACAGCACACCACACAGGACCATGTGGGGAATATCAGGGCCAGTCAGAAGGCAGAGAGAACAGGGAAAACATGGGCAATAGTCTTTATTGTCGTTTTCACAGGAAGAAACGGATGAGGAAAGGTAAGTAGGTTTAGGATTGGCTAGTTTGAATAATTTAAGCAGGTTCTGGTTCCTAGTCCTGGGTTGATTAGGGCAGGAGAACACTGATTTGATATGTGGGAATTCCACAAAGGAGGTGGTGGGGGGTTACTGGTTTGGGGTTGATTGGTTTGCGTTTGAAAGGCAGGATCACAAGGGAGTCATTTGCTATTTCTTGGAATTAGCTAGTCCTAGAAGGAGCAGTCTCTTACCACCAGCAAGGCCCCAAGATGTCAAAGCATCACCAAGTATAGAAAATAAGAAACATGATTAATATATGCCACCTATCAGAATGGCTAAAATGCAAAACACCGACATCAAATGCTGGAGAGGATGTAGAGCAACAGGAACTTTCTCAATCATTTTTCGTGGGAATGCAAAATGGTAGAGCCACTTTGGAAGACACAGTCGGCAGTTTTTGCAAAACTAAACATAGCTTTACCATACGAACCAGAAATTGCACTCTAAGGTATGAGTTGAAAATTTAGAACCGTGAAAAAACCTTATATATTATTGTTCATAGAAAAGATATTCAATGTTGCCAACACTTGGAAGTAACCAACATGTCCTTCAATGGGTAAAAAAATGGATAAACCAAATATGATACATTCATTAAATAGACTATCATTCAGGGATAAAAAAGAAATGAGCTCGCAAGCCACAAAAAGACATAGATGAACCTTAAATTCATATTGCGAAGTGAAAGAAGCTAATCTGAAAAAGACAGCATGTTATATGATTCCAATGATACGATATTCTGCAAAAGGCAAAATACAGAGACAATAAAAAATCAGTGGTTGCCAAGGATTCAGGGTTAGAAAGGAGGGGAGGGATAAATAGGTGGAGCACATGACATTTTTAGGACAGTGAAACTATTCTGTATGATACTGTAATGGTGGATTCATTATATTAGGCATTTTTCAAAGCCATAAAATGTACAACAAAATCAGTGAACCCTAATGGAAATTATAGACGTTAGTTTGTTTCAATATCAGTTCACCTATTGTAACAAATGTATCACAATAAAACAAGATATTAATAATTTCTTGGGGAAACTGTTGGCAGAGATGGGGGTATATAAGAACTCTGCATTTTCCGTGCTGTTGTCCATAAACTTAGAACTGCTCAAAAAATTAGCCTTAAAAAAGTGAAAGGCAAGTACAACCGAAGATATTTGCATCTCGGGTAACTGACAAAAGATTAACATCCAAAATGTTTAGAAAACGATGACAGATTAATGAGAACAAAGAAACATTTTTTAAAAAGCAAGGAGGGAAGATGAACAGGAAATTCATGGAAAAGAAACCAAAATGGCCCATCTACCTATTGAAGTACCGATTGCAGTACTAAAAGCAACAATAAAATCGACATAATTCTCATCCAAAATTTAAAAGTTGGACAATTTCAGCTGGTAGTAAGACTATAGAGCATAAGAAACTCTCAGACACTGCTCTTAGTGTGTAGATTGAAACATTTGCTCTGACAAGACCTGGTTGGTTAGAATTTGTTCATATCATTCAACAACCGGACTGCTGGAATACATGTGAGAGAAACTCTGAGAGAAAATGAGACATGGACAAAAATATTCATCATAACATAGTTGGTAATACTGAAAATATGTTAATAATTTAAGAAAAGAATGGATAGTGAAATGTATGCAATGAAATAATACATAGTATTTAACATGAATAACCTTGAGCTATGTATATCAACAGGGATAAATCTCAAACAAAAAAAAAATACTGAGTGAAAAGAGCAGATGTAATACAGAATTGTATACCTGAAATCTATGTAATTTTACTAACAATTGTCACCCCAATAAATTTAATTAAAAAAAAAGAAAAGAGCAGAATTATATGTAAAGGGTGGTTATTTGAAAACATGTAAAGTTTTTATTTAGTATACCTACATATGTTGTAATAGAATAGAAACATAAATGGAAATAATAAACACCAAGTTTTGGGGCAGTGATTACCTCTAGAAAAAAAGAGAAAAGGAAATTGTTATACAAGGAGCTTCCATTGTATCTGTAAAGCTTTACTTCTTTAAATAATTCTGAAGCAAACAAACACTGCTGAAATGTCAAGAATATACTTAAAGTTGGGTTGGGGTGCATAACTATTTGTTGTCCTTGTTGCCATATTTTTCCATATAGTTGAAGAACTTTAATTAGTAAAACAATGTGTATATCATAAGCCAGCTCTATAGTGTTCATACTGAAGATGAGAAAGAGAAACTGAGTGAAAGATGTGGGTTGGGACAGTGACCTCTTAAGAACTACCCTCATCATAATATAATGAGGCCGGTGGGCTCGGCTCAGGAGACAGTGATGAGACTTAGCTGTCATAAACACAGAGGAAAGAGAATGATATCTAAAATTAGCAACAGTGACAAGGTCAGAAGCCCTAATACCCTAACAATTCCTAGCAAGGAAAGCTGTCCCAAGTTACCACTTGTGATGGTCTGATGGGAATAGGCGGTTCCCTCTATCAGGACGTCCCTTGTTGTCAGAAAACACTATCAGCTGAGCTGTCATTATTACCAAAGCCTAAAAGGAGAGGGAAAGCTTTGTTTCCCTCTTTGCCCACCCTTCCAACATTGTCTGATGTACCTATTCAGTTGTTAAATAAACCTGCTGTGTTGCACAGCTGCACTGTGCTGATATGAAAGTGAGTTGACAGTGCTGTCTATAATTACCAGAGGGAGTGTGGAGGTTGTGTGATGTGAAAAGTTTATGTCTATACAGATTGACTGGAGAAGCAAATGAAATAAACACTCAGCAGAGTGGAGGATATAGAGATTGTGGATCTTGCTGAGATTTAGGGTTGGGCTGGCTTTTCTCCAAAGATGTAACCCATTCATGTCTAAATGGGAAGAAAGAAATGAAGGAGAAGAGAGGTAAATATGAGAATCTTCTTTCTTTTATCTCTTTTTTTCTTTATTTCAGTAAATGGAGACCAAATTGCACCAAAAAATAAGAACACAAAATGAGTAGCAATAGCAGATTTCTGAAATGGCCAACATGAAAAACAAATAGTGAGGCCTCCTGGAAATGTAGTAAGATGGTAGTCTGGAAAACTGAACTTGAGACAGCTCTGATACATTTATCACTTCTATGTAATTTAGCCATCTCATCTATAAAATGGCTAAATTTTATAGGCTTGAGGCTAAATCAGTGTTTCTCAAATGCAGTCCTTAGGCCACCTGCTTTGGAATCGTGCAGAGTACTCCGGACAAGTGCGGTTTCCTGGATGGATCACAGCAACAGAGCTACAGGATTAGCATGCATTGGCCGGGCTAACAAGATCTATTTTTTTTTCAATTTTATTGGGGAATATTGGGTAACAGTGTGTTTCTCCAGAGCCCATCAGTTCCAAGTCATTGTCCTTCGATCTAGTTGTGGAGGGCGCAGCTCAGTTCCAAGTCCAGTCGCAGTTTTCAATCTTAGTTGCAGGGAGCACAGCCCACAATCCCATGCAGGAATTGAACCAGCAACCTTATTTTTGAGAGCTCGAGCTCTAAGGAACTGAGCCATCCAGCCGCTCTCTATTTTATTTTTAATTAAAGTTTATTGGAGTGACAATGGTTAGTAAAGTTACATAGATTTCAGGTGTACAGTTCTGTAATCCATCATCTATATATCACACTGTGTGTTCACCACCCAGAATCAGTTCTCCTTCCAACACCATGGTGAACAAGATCCATTTTTACAACTTCTCCAGGAATTTGTATACACCAGGTGGATACAGTATTGAGTATACTCAGTCTTAAATGTCTTTTCCTGTGCTAATCTTTGATGATTGAATATTATTCCATTTGATTATGTCTCTAGATTGTATGACATTTTCTGTGTTCTGTAAAAGAATAAACTGTTTGAGCTCTTACATTTTTGGTGTAGTTTTCTAAAGAATGCAATGTATGATCCTCCCTTTGTATAAAATTGTCCATAGTTCCTAGTAAAAACAGCCCTCTCTAGAAATTTCTGTTGATGATGTTGATAAAGGCAATAACAGAATGGATATTTATTTCACTCCGAAGCATGATCTTTAATCTCGTACAATGTAACAAAATGGGATATTTAGAAAAGTTATTTAGAAAGGGAAGGTATGGTCTTTTATAGGACATGACCAGGATTAGCATCTGTAATTACTGCTTTCTGTACTCATTTGCAATATGAGTTGATTCTAGTTGATAATTCACTGTGGTGATTATAGTTCGGTTTCTATAAATTTGTTTCAACTCCTTTACTTTCATCAAATATGTGCTATATCTTCTAAATACCAGCAGTTTTGTTTTATGCATGGGATACTAAGATTTTATTTATTTATTTATTTTTATATGTGGGATGCCAAGATTAAAAACAATTGCTTTCCTCCAAGAGCTCACAAGTTGGTGGTAAATAGATAATATACTCTACCATATCATTGTAGGAGTATTAGAATTGTTATGAATAAAATGATTCAACCCCACAGAAAAGAAATCAACTTGCTCTCCTTTGGGGATGTTAAGGAATGTTTTATAAAAGAGGTGAGATTGGATCTAGATCTTTAAAGTTGTGTTATGCTAGAGAGGGATGGTGAGTACAGAAGGCCAGGAGGAATGTGAAGAAAATTCCAGGAAGAGGGGAAGTCTGAGCAAAAGCATAAAAGTTCAAAATGGTACCATCTGTTTAGGAGATGATACACTGTTTTTTGTTTTAGAGAGAAAGATGGAATATAGGTTTGCAAAACAAATTCGGGCTAAACTTGGGAAGGTCTTGAATGCCATGTGAAAACTTAAGATTATTTTCAATTCATTTTGATGGCATGCTTCAATCTACATTTGAAAACTGTCTGTAGAATAAATATGAAAAGTAGAAAATGAGGTAGAACTCCATAGCTAAACGTCTGGTCAGGAGACTGGTATAGTATAGTAGTCTATGTGAACACCTGGATTAGTAAAGAAACAATAGCAATGGAAAGAAGGGAATAAATAGATTGGAGAGTTATTTCAGCAGCAGAATTCAAAGGGTTAGTTTATGATCAGCTGTGTGAAAAGAAATGGTTTGGAGGAAACGTCCAAGATCTGTCTGTGGTTTCTGGATTTGGTGGCTGAGACATTGGAGGTCCAGTGAGTAGAGATAGCTCAGCAAAGGAACAGGAGCATAGTGGGGTGGACAAGCTTGATTTTTGACATGTGGAGTTTAAAGTGCCTGCACTAATCCAGAGATTTTTAAACTCATGATAATGTGGGCCAGGACATATAGATTTGGAAGACATCAGCATAAAGTCAATAGATGAAATTACTGGAGTACATAAAACTGGCTAGTGGGAAGTTAGAATGAGAGTATAAGAGATTTGAGGATGAAAACTGGAGAACATCTGCATTTAGTTCCCATTGCATGCTGGTAGACTTCATGATAGATTACCTATAATAGAGTGAGACAGGAGAATGCATATATCTAGTTAACATGACAAAAGAAAGTGCTAAAGTTATATAAAGACACAGAACTACTTAAATTATCAATGCTTACAATAGCAATTGATTACTTTATAACTTCTCTTTCTTCATATTGGACCACACCAGATGTTTAACATGCTAATGAGAGAGATTTTATTAAAAGTATGTAAAATGCATTTAATGAAGGGCATTGATATTATTAAATTCAAAGAAAGAGAAGCAGGTGACAATTAGGTTGCACAAAATGTAAAAATAGGCATGCCATTACTTTTTTTTTAGACCACTAATTAAATCTTTTATAAGTTTAGACAACTTGAAGTTAAGAATTATTCATAATACGGGTGGCCATATAGCTCAGTTGGTTAGAGCATGGTTAACAACACCAAGGTTGACGGTTCGATCCCCACAAAGGCCAGTGAGTTGTGCCCTCCTTCAAAAAAAAAAAAAAGTTATTCATGATATGTTGAAACAAAAATTATATAAAGAGGAAAATACCAAGAAATAAATGGAGTGAACAAGTTATGTTTTAATTTTCTTTCAAAATCTCTCTTATTTCATGATTTTACTGCTAAAATTGATTGAGTAGGAGTATAGAGAATAAACTTAATTCATAACAATATACACTTTCTTGCTAGATAATTATCTTAGCAATTCAGAGAATTAGAATCTGGCTCATTATTTTAATTAATTATTATTTTAACAAACTTTTATTGAGTGTTTACCATATGCCAGACACTATTCTAGGTGCTGGGATACACCAGTGAATAAAACGGACAAAAATTCTTGCCTTTGTAAAGTTTATTGAGTAAATCACTAATTCATAGTTGATTCACAACTGCTAGAGTGAAGAGGGAAAAAAAGGCAGGGACAAGGGATAGGAAGTGTATGGGGTGAGCAGTGGTTGAAATTGTAAAAAGGAAACCCTCATTGAGAAAGTAACATTTGAGCCATGGCTTCATGGGGGGTATGGAGAAAACCATGTAAACACTGGAGGGAGGAGTGGTTCCAGGCAGAGACTATAGCAAGTACAAAGCCAAGGGTAGGAGCATGCTTGCTATACTGGGAGAACAAACAGGAGTCCTGACAATCTAGACTGGACTGGAGCACCCAAAGGAAGTGAGGCAAGGCAGAGGTGAGAGGCAGTGTTGCCCAGATCATGCAGAAATCTGTAGGCCATTGTGGGGACTCTGGCTTTTCTTCTGAGTGAGATGATAAAGGAGGTTTTCAAGTAGAGTTGGAAAAATTCTAATGTTGCAGTGGAATAAGGTACTGGCATAGTTTCTATGGTTGGCTTTCTTATAGAAAATAAATGTCTTGTAGAAAATGAATGTCTTATATGTACGTATTATAGTAGGCAGAATTCTAAAGATGTCCTTCAAGATTCCCATCCCCTGGTTACCTAGTACTAATGTAGGTGCTACTATTAAAGGACTTTGCAGATAGAATTAAGTCTACCGTGTTTCCCCGAAAATAAGACCTACTCCGAAAATAAGCCCAAGTTAAGATCATTAGCCAGATGGATGCATTTAGTATGATATAACAATGTTCCAGAAGCAGACAACATGACTGCATTTGAATAAATGTAGATTGTTGTACATGAAAAAGTAAGACATCCCCTGAAAATACACCCTAATGCATCTTTTGGAGCAAAAATTAATATAAGACCCAGTCTTATTTTTGGGGAAACACGGTACTATCAGCTGACCTTAAAATAAGATTATCTGGCATAATCTGTGTGGGTCCAATATAACAGTGTGAGCCCTTAAAAGCAGAGAAGGGAGATAGAAGAGTCAGAGGGAGAGATCAGAGAGATTCAAAGCAAGAGAAGGGCTCGACCTGTTATTGGTGGCTTTGAAGATGGTAAAAGGGGGTCATGCAGGCACCCTCTAGAAGCTGAGAACAATCCCAGGCCAGCAGCCATATAGGAAACAGGGACCTCATTCCATAGCTGCAACCACATGGAACTGAATTCTGCCAACAACCTGAATGAACTTGGAAGTGGATTCCTCCCCAGAGCCTTCAGAAATGAATGGAGCCCTGGCACCTTGATTTCAGCTTGTGAAAAGAAACCTGCAAAAGAGAACCAGCTGAAACTTACTTTATCCAGACTTCTGAACTACAAAACTCTGAGATATTACATGGATGTTGTTCTAAGCTGCTAACTTTATAATACTTTGTTATGGCAGCAATACTAAACTACGACCCATGTGAAACATAAAACATCTAACATTTCATTGAGAACGTCTGTGACTTATTCTTCTAAGAGAATTCTCTTTATTCTTCTGTATGTGACTGTCCTAGTTCAGATGTGACTTAGAGTAAAAGAATGAATTAATGAAGTAGAGAAGGAATCATGTGTTGCTTCAGTGGATAAAGAAATTAAAATGATTTATTTTGGGAATCTTGCTTATTGTATCATTTTTATATAATTTATTTTCTAGTGAATTCACAAAGCTTAGAATTATTAGGAAAAATTAAAATATATCCGAGGCTGGAGACTAAATAAATAAATATGACATTTGCAATATCCTTTTTCATAACTGTATGCTAAAAAGAGAAACATCAGAAGTTGTTTTTGAACTAGTTAAGACCAAGAAAGTAATGAAATAAAATGTTACCATAAAATTCATATTACCATAAGGAATCTCAAAGTTCTGCAGAATTATAGGTATGAGGATTAACTATCGTTCCTGCAAACTGTCCCTAGCTTTGGTCTCCTGTATTGGATATCGTCATATGTACCATGGAATGAAAAGCAGACTTGTCTCCTGGTGAGCTTTTCTTAAATTCAACATAAGAGACAATTGGTCACAGGCTCCCAAGCTCCTTAAAATGTGAAATATTCTTATATACCTCCTGTTTTGCATAACACACAGTGCTGGCTCCCGTCTGAGCATCTTGAGTATGGTGTTTCTCTTGTTAGGAGATTTTTCTTTCAGGTGCATTGTATACACTTGTGTTAAACCCAAATCACTGACGTCAAAACACAGACTCTGCATTTGCCTGTAAGACATCCTGGCCATTTTAAAGCCTATCAAAAAAAAAAAAGAAAAGATAGTGAAAGCTGCCCCCACAAGTTCTAGTCTTTAGTGAAGATGATGAAACACACTCAGAAATAAATAGCTTCATTCAAACTGAAGCTTAAGAACACCAGATTGATCCACTGGTTTCAAACGGGTGTTCAATAGCAGCCGACAGAGGCATCCTGCGGAGCTCAAAAGATGGTCTTGTCTTATTTGAAAGTGGGCCTTTCAAATACAGCCATCATTCAGAACACTTCAGAAAATGCTTCTCCTTCTCCCTGTACATTTGACTTCATCCCTTTATCTTCCCCTTGAAAATTTTCCTATAGATCAACTCAGAAAAAGGAAGGGAAAATTCAGAGCCCAATAACAGTCTACACACACAAATTTTTATATATCTCAGACAATCATTTCTTACCTAACTAAACATACTGAAAACATACGTATCTCCTTTCCAGGTACCCAAACCATCAAAGATTGTAAGCTTAAGTTTTTAAACTATATTTCTATTTTGGATATTTTGGATTTAATTAGAATTATAGAGATTTAAAACCGATGACTGCACGTTCTCACTTGAGGCAAGAGGTATTTTAGAAAGCAAATATCATATTTTGCTATTCTAAAACTGTTTCAATTGTCCATGTTTTCATTCCATTATAAATAATTTAATAGACTTTCCCTGAATATCTACTATCATGTACCAGGTTCAGTACCTGGCACTGGGGACACATAGATTAATAGGATGTAGTCACCACCTATGAAAACTTTATAATCTCATCAACCAATTGCGCACACACACACCAACTAATGAACAGATGCTAACTGAAAGTTACTTCTACAATTAAGATGATTCAAGTTTATCTCAGCTGGAGAATGGGAAATTTCTCAATAAATTATGACCTGATCCTTTTACCTACTCTCAAGTGGATTTTTATCATCTATTATTTATTAATTGCTCTTTGAGTCTGAACTAAATCAATACATTTTGTGCTGTTTTCTTCAAGGCAATCATGTTTCTTGGAACTGAAATGTACTACTGGACTCATATTGTTATCCTTAAAAAATCTCTGTAAATAGTATAAAAATTAGACACCATTTCTATCAGGGTTGAAATAGGTGCCAATAGAGGCAAGGAGGTCAAGCAGGGAGATAACAAAGTACCCCAGTGCCCCATAATGTCCAACCATTTGTGCCAAGAAAATGTTACAGAATTGTACCTAAAAACAATAATAGTACCCTCTGTAAGTTGTTTAAATTCTCTAATGGTGATTCAGAGAAGCCATCTTTAAGCGTGATGACATTAAATACAAACTTACTGCACATCTGTCACTTTTCTTTGAGAATCTGAGGCCTTTTCTTTTAAAATGGGCAATCCAAAATGAATAAATGAATGAATGGAAGCAGCAGCAGAGGGGCAGGGAAGAAAAATGAGGATTCCCTCCTTTGACAACCGCACAGCTGAAAGCAGAGGAAAATGAAGTATTAGTCCCCCTCTGAGAATGAGATATCTTGTTGCAGAGAAGATGCAAAGTAATAACTTTAGTACTTATAATCTCTTTCCAGAAAATCTTGAAAATCATTAGAATAGCCCCTCTTTCTCAGTGACAAAGTTTCATAAGTATGGAGTTATTCGATTCAGGAATTTGCATAATTATACCTTGCTGTGTTTTGCCGTAACCTAATAAAGTACTTTATTTCAATAAAACAGCAACTAGACCATACATGATTGTTAGGCTCAATATCAATTGTCCCTCATTAATGTTGCAGAGAAGCGATTAGCATTTTGAGGCAAACAAGGTGTACTTCGTTAGTAGGACTTGACCCTGCTGTCACTAAATTATATCTATGATTAATGATCTTCTCCAGTTTAAATTTGGAATCACAACAAAGAGATTATAAGTGAAAAATGAGAGAGGGATCAAGAAATGTGGGAAAGATAAACCTTAAGACTTGAATCATACAAGCCATTGTTCAATATTGAATTCGGCTCATAGTGCAATTGACCTCAAGGGTGATGTTCAAATTCCAAGGTGGTGGTTTTCAACCCTGGCTATACATAAAAATCATCTGTGTAGCTTTTTAGAAACCCCAGTGTTCAGGTCCCGCCTCAGACTAATTAAATTCTCTGGAGGTGCGACCTGGGCTCTATGAAGTTTTCAAAGAATAAATGCCATAATAGTCACATTTAAAAAATGAAATCGGAGTCAGAAAAAGAAAAGAAAAAAAACAACAGAAAATCAGAGATCTATGTTTAAACACATTACGATAAAGATTCTGGTTTCAGTTTTCTAGATTATACTGATAGAATGAAAATCATGTTTCAGTGACATACTAGTTAGTCCAGAGCTAAATAGATAATTTTGTGTGTTAGTTTCTAGGTATTTATTTCAACACTAGACATATATCACCTTAGTCTATGAAACATAGTTCTATTTCAATTTATCATAATTAGAGCCAAATTTGAGGAGTCGAAACCTACAAAGTTATAGAGAACTATTTTAGAACTATCTGCAAAAAGGTTTTTTCCTGTGGGCATGTACATACCGTGTTTCCCCGAAAATAAGATCTAACCAGAAAATAAGCCCTGGCATGATTTTTCAGGATGACATCCCCTGAACATAAGCCCTAATGTGTCATTTGGAGCAAAACTTAATATAAGACCCGGTCTTATTTTTGGGGAAACACAGTATATGTAGACTCACACCTACTAAACTGTGACTTCCTTTTCATTAAGTCTAATGTAGGAGCTATTCAACATGATGACAGTAGATTTGGTATCAGAAACACTGAAAAAACAACTATTATAGTCCAGCATTATCTACAAAGATATGTTAGGGTGTATCAGAAATAAAACATAAAATAGTATTACATGTATACCATCACAAGTTCTAAACATTGAAAAGATTTTGGTGTACCTCCAAAAGTAAATCAAAGCAAACACAATTATTAAGTCATTAAATGAAATTTTCCATATGTGCTGCCTTTTCCAAATTTTCTGACTATCAAATTGTGGGTAAGTTCATTAAAGTTGGAATTTTCTCAAAATATTGTTGTCTCTAATACATGTCAGCAGCTAACTGGGTATTCTATTGCTATATAATTCATGTCCATGTGTATGCATGAAATATTAGTGGGTGTGCATTTTTTGCAGACTTCATATCTGGCATACCTCATAGTTAAGGGGAAGGTGAGAAAGGGGAAGATCAAAGAGGTTGAACAGAAATTAAAAAAAAAAAAGAAGAAGACAGGAATGATAGGGGTGAAACCAAATAAAATTTGCTGTTCTTTTTTACCCCTAATTCTCTAACCCATACCTACTGTTCATTTGCCTTTTCTGCTTTCATTCATCCTTCCTTCCCTCCTTTTGACAAATATTCTTAGTAATTTTCAAAGTTAGTGAATTGCCATTGTACTTCCTAAAACAGCTTCACAAAGATGGAATACTGGATTCAGAAACAAATAATTTCTAGTCAAAGTTTTGAGTAACCCTCTTAGACCTTGCATAGATCACCCAATTTTGAAGTCATTTCAATTGCTCTACCACCAACAATTCTGTTAAAATAATTGATTGACATACAGTTTTTGAATGTTTTCACTTTATTCTTTAAGAAAGTCATTTTTACCTCAGTAGTGCTGTTAAATTTAGTGTGTTGATCCTTTCAATCTAGATATTAGTGTGTATTGTGTATTAATTTTTGTCAATCTGATCAGTTGCAAGATTTTTTTAGTGCTTCTATTCAGATAGATAATTCTCCTTTTTTTCCCTGTTAATAGGCTGTTAATATGGCTTTGAAATCCCTTATGAATGAATTACTAACTTCAGTTTACTCATTTCAGATAGAGAGGAATCCGTACAGAGATTCAGACTCCTACATATGTATAAACCATCCCAGGTCCATTTGGTGTGTACCTTAGAAATAGCTAGTCGTCAGAAGAAAATAGAAAAATACGTTTATTTTTTAATAATGTCTTGTAGTCATCACCCTAAAAAAAAGTGGAGTCTTCATTTAATTTAGTGAAACAACAACAAAAAAGTAGTTAATTATATAATTAGTTGATACATTACTGACTCATTTTATGTAGTAGCAAAGGCATTTAATCTTGAGTCCTCCACACCCTTGGAATATATTAGCATTGGAAATCATAGATTAAATGCTTGGGCATATTGGAAAGGTAAATATAATGGTGATATGTGTTATATAAATATGTGCATAAATATGTAGGTAGAAATAAGATTTGGAAATGGCTGGACTAGTACATTATCTTATCAGTTATGGTTTTTTTCTTTTTTTTTTAGATTTTTAACTTGCTGCCAAATTTCATGCTTAGTTGGAGAGAGTTTCATATGATTTTTTGTATGTTTATTTATGGTATTTTTTTTCACTAAAAATGCATCATTACCTTAGCAGCTGCCGCACCACATGGAGCAGCATGTGTGCTTTTTAAAAGAGATCCAGAGCACCTTCCCCCAGAAACCCAGAGCCAATATGCTTTGGGAAGTTTGCAGCAGGACTCAGATTTCACCAGCAAGCTAATGTATGATTTAAATATTTTTGCAGGCTTTTCTTTTCCAATAATAATTTTCTTTAGCATTTCTTCTTTCCTAAGTATTCTATTTAAAAATACCATTTCAAAAAAAGGAAAAAATATAAAAGTTAATGCATAATGAAAGACAGCTTAAAATACATTCTCTCTTTTGCTTGGGGCCATTTTGGAAGAAGCTTGGGACTGCCTCTACTTAACAACAAAAACATGAGAGAAAAATACAGATAGGGGTAATGGTGTATGTTTCATGAATGAGTCTTTTCTTGTTTTATATATTTGAAATAGTCGGCACCTTATTTCATATTTCGTTTGTGTGTCTGTGTCTGTGTGTCTGTGTGAAAGGGAGGGAGAGAGAGAGAGAGAGAAAGGGAGGGGAAATATGGACAGGACTCATTCCAAGTCTACCTAGTCTTCGGCTTAGACATTCAAGCTGAAATTCCTGTCCCCACTTTCATGCATCTCTTGAAAATTTTGTATTAATCCCCAGCGCCAACTCTATATACTGAATTCTATAGCTCTTCTCCTTGGGTCTATTCCAGATTACGTTTGGATAAGACATCTTTAAGGCTAATACTCAAGTCAGGCATAGACAAATGGACAACTGAGCCATGCTAGCACAGTGATCCATAAATGCAACACATTATGTGTTTTGTGTAAATGATGTTAAGTAATTCATTTCCATGACTTTTTTTTATGAAGTTAAATATTTAAATGAAATGTATGATTTATTTACATCATGTAGACTTTACAGATAGATAAGACTTTATTTTATCTCATCAAACTACATTAGTTCAAGATATGCCCTAGACGCTTACCAAAATAACTATTAAAGAGTTGTAATTGGGAATTAAATTTCTAATGTCTATGGGGAAAAAAAAGAAAAGATACAATTTTGAAAAACAGTATCATAAGGAAAACAACACACATATTAAGATTCCTGAAACTGTTTATACCTGATCAATTATCTATGAAGAAAATCAGGCATATGAATGGATTTTATTTGATGTAACAAGTAAATATTTAATATATGTATTCATTATTATACTCACTAATTTGAAAACATGAATCTATAGAGCTACAGAAAGTAAGACATATCAGAAAAGAAAAAAATATTCCTGAGTGTGAAGTTGAGTCAGTCAGAGCTAATCCTCACTGCCAAGTTTGGGTTGACTTCTGAGGGCCTTGGGTCCCTCCGTGGTAAAGCGTGCGTGATGGATGACTTCAGGTGGCTCATGTTCAATAGTTTCAGGGACTGGGCAGGTGATATAAATGTGTGAAGGGCTGAATGATATTGAAGTATGATAAATGGCAACAGATTCTTGTACCCCATGTCCAGGAGACAGTAGGTAGTGGGCAGAGGAAACTACAGAGTGTGTGGCTGATCTAAGAGGGGCCAAAGCCACTCAACTCCTGCTATTTCTGGCATATGTGTAAAGGTCCAAATATGGCACATCTAATTGTAAAAAACAAACTGAAAATCCAGATTTGAACATGAAATCTCATGAATTGTACAAACCAGTCATCAATTCAAGTTTTTCTTTATTTTATTTTTTTTCTGAAATATTCTGTGCACATATGTAGGGCATATCCAGTTCACAGGCTATCTGTGCGTGATAATAGCCTTTAGAGTGGATTGTCACAAAGATGCTCTAAAGTTGTACAATTGATGACAGTGTGGATTTTAAAGGGCAAAAGGCTAATAGGCTGATTTGGTTTAGTTGGAAAAAACTCTGAGCTTCGGGACAGTGGACATGGATTTGATATCTGGATCAGCAATATATAAATGGAGTGAACCAGCCATGCTGTCTGTGCCCCAGCATTGCCTAGATATCCCCCCCCCCAAAAAAAAATGGTCTTCTCAACTTTCATAAGAGCACCTCAGTGCTAAATAACTCATTTTGTTTCTATAGCATATAACTTCAATCAGTGGCCAATATAATATACTAGACCTGACTTTTGTCCTGCCTGGCCTTTCACAAAGCTTGACAAGATTAAATCAGCCAAGTTCCATTGAGAGTTGATACTGGAGAAATAGGAGTTGGCTCTTGGTTCAGTCTGTTTTCCAAGAGGCAGTACTGTGAGGGGCAGCAAGGGCCAGAAAGCCGGTGGAGCTGTGAAGTAGGGGTGCCAGAGACACAGCCAAGTGACAGCCAAGGATTGGTAACTTGGAAAGCTGGTGCAACGCTGGGGCTGCAGGACACTGGGTAAGCTGGCTTAATTCTTCTGGATAACCTCTCTGCTGTCGTGGGGCCAGGAGTTTTGTGTCCTAGCTCTTTCTTACAGCATCTTAGTAGTGATATCTATCTACTCTCAATAGATAGTTAGCATAATCTCCATAACTATTCTCTAGCTCTTTCTTAACAAAAGCTTGTCTGAGACACATGAAATTGAAGTAAGATTGTGTTAGGAATGACCTGGCCCACAGTCCCTGGACTGGTGCTTATGTCCTTGGACCATAGAAGACCGCCAGATTTTTAGATCACTTAGATTAGGCCCTCATAGATCGGCTTGCACTGGGTGGCACTTTAATATTTAAATCTTCTGATTTCATTTAAGATAACTGGGAGAGTCAGAAATATGATTGTTTTCTTGAGAAATGCTTTCGAATATAATTTTCATTAGATCACTGAGAGTTCCTCTTGTAAACTTTTGGAAAATCTTTCTATTAAAATTCAGTGAACTTGTCACTTTTTGCCCAGGCTATAAAAAGCTCAGAGATGAACTCTGTGGTAAAGCTGGGTTGTTCTTTGAGTTTGCACCTTGTGTTGTACTGTTTTCCTTGGTCTTCTTTATCTACTCAAATAATATCCAGAAAAGGGGGGGGGGGGCATAAATACATCCAATAAACAAGCTAAACTTTAGCAGATAGTTCTTTTTTTTTTTTTTCCAAATGCAAGGAAACTAGGAATTAGTTACTCTGAAGATAAATATAATTGAAACAAAACTAAATTTAGCTTCCTTCTAGTATATAGATCTGCACAGGACTCCAACTCAGTCATTCAGGAGAAAAGACCTTTGAAATCTTCAAATACAAGTCATATGTAGCTTTTATTATGTCATTAATAGTAGCTACATTCACCCCAGTGGCTCTTCTCTGAAGTATTTTGATGTTGTTACAATATCAGTTTCCTACATCTCCCTACCCAAGACTTGGTCCAAACTCCTGCTTTAATTATATTATCTTCTTAGCAAATTTACATTCTTTTTAATCTCCTCCTTAGTAGACAAGCTAAATGTCTTGACCAGAATTTTACCATTATTTCCATATGTAATGGACAAAACCAAGAACTGTAAAATATGCTATCACAAGGAGAAAAATGGGGTAAAGCCGTCTTCTTTGAAAGGTGATAAGCTTCTAGCTTGCTACACTAGGAATCAGAAAACTATCTTTAACATTTGCTTGTCAACACTTTCTATGCCAGTGACACTAGAAGGTTAATTCCTGAGTTTGTGTCTCTTTTTTGTAAAATAGAGAGAAAATAATATTTCTCTCACTGAGTAACCCTGAATGTTAAATGAGCTATTGTATGTGAAGTTAATTAGAAAGTCATTATTCAAGGATGAATTTTTATTTGTTAATTTTTAGGGATGGAGCTAAGACAGGCGGGAATTGATGAAATCCTGGACTTGTGTCCTGACTCTAACTAACTCTCAGACCTTAGTCGCTTAGCTTTCTAAACCACAGGCTTCCCACTGAAAATTAAACATCCTCTCTGCCTCAGCAGATTGTTGGGTATACACACTGATTGAAAGTGCTTTTTAAATGAAAATTATTATTAAATCTCTGGAAGATTCTTATTCAAGAAACTATAATTATTTTCATTCAAATGATCCATTTTTATCCATTTCCAATGTATAATATAGCATGCTATTTTTTAATTGAATAGACATTATCAACAAAAAGTAGACATTTTTAAAAGTGAATATTGCTGTTCACTAAAAGAAGTTCTGATAAAAGTTAATAGCTATTAACCAAATATGCTCTTTATGAAAATATGTGTGCCTTAGTATTGCAATGATTTTTGTAGAATATATACACAAATATGTAATTATGAAAATATTTAATAATAGCAGTATCTCTAGCATTGCCACTGATGTGAAAATGGACTAGAACTATAATGTCCCCTTTTTTTTTTCCAAGTCTGTGATGAGCCTGCAAATTTTATGATACAAAGTAGTATAAAAGGTTAATAGTTGCTAACCACTAGCTGTCAATCCATCATTCAAACACATGTCCATTCTCACCTCAAGTTTACGTACACAATCACACATCCTTCTCTGCTCTCTGCAGTCAATATTACCACCATTTTTCACCTTCCTAATAAAAGACTATGGAAATTTAAAAGACAATTCATAGTATTAAAACACATATATTGAGACCATCTTTATCAGTACTAAACTTTCCTCAAACTCAATGGCTAACAGATGATTATTTTATCTTGATCTATCCATCAAAAGCCAAGAATTTATCGCTTCTCGGCCTTTTGGCTAAGATCAAGTGCAAAAGCCAAGAATTTGTCCCTAAATACTCAAATCCCCTGCACAAATGCTAATGATTCAAGGTTGTGTGCGTGTAGTACAGATGTATTAAACAACAACAACAACAAAATGTGTGTATATATATATATATATATATATATATATATATATATATATATATATATATATAACATTTTTGTTTTCTATGTATAAGTGCCAAAAAAATGTTTTAAAAAACACAGCAGGAGGGCAAGAAATAGTACACTTAGAACAATAATTTATCAGGTTGAACTGAAGCCAGAATCTTGGCATCCAGTTCCTTGATCTTATTATTTATCACACAGCGTGACCAAAAAATAGGGACAGGGGAAGAAGGGAACAAAAGGTCCTCCTGAAAGGACAGACAAAACCAGCCATTGATTGAACTGTATCTGATTGTTCACTGCCCAGTGCACCTGTGCTGTTTCCCTTTCCTTTCAAAATCTCCTTGGGCCTGGGGGTTGAACAGTGCTCATCTTGCAAACACAATCCAAACTGAGATCAAAAGAAGGACAAAAGCTAAATTTATCCTGGCACTTTCTTCATTCCAAGCTCCCACTTTCCTCTGACGCACAATTGTCATTTTCAATGAAGAAAAAAAAAAGCTATTTTCAATAATGAAACATGGATTCCCCTTCCTACCAATATCAGTACAACTGCGTCCCACAGAAGTGTCGCTTATGGAACTGTAAGCAGGCAGGCAGATGTCACTGCGTCCTCTCATCTGCGCTTATTTTTCGCTGAGCTTTAGCAGTCAAGGCAGGAAATAGGAGTGGTGCGGGGAGAAGGCTCCAGCCAGACTGTGAATGACTGTGTAAAGTATCTCCCAAGTAACTATTGTATTTTCATTGCAAAAGTAAAAATGATTTCCAGTGTACTAGCTCTGAATAGTCTAATATTAGATCATATTCCTATCAGGTAAGATCCAGAAAATTTTCCTGTTTGGCAAAAACATGTCCAAATAGTCACGGCAAATTGCTGCCCTTCCTTTAACTTGAAAGGATGGTTAGGTGTTACAGTTACAGTTACAGTCTTGCATCTAACCCAAGCAAACTAACAAATTTTTCAGTACCTATAAATGTGCTTCTAAAATCATTTTGGAAAATCTTTATATCTGGGCAAGAGACTAGTTGACACAAATCTGGAAGCCTCAAGACTGAGGAAGCAAATAAGCGATAATGTTTTTAGAGATACTCGTTAAGATGCCATCATATCAGCCTCGCATAAAGAAATAAAGTTAAAATTTATAACCAGACCATCATCCAGTGTCAGTAATAGGAAGTCAAGTGTACTTGGGCATATTGAGAAGTTGACACAATGTTCTGAAACTTGGTTTGTTCACTGAAATATATTATCTATGAAGATGGTTAGAATAGCAAAGGAAATAAGAAATATGTTAAGTGCCAGGCATACAAATATTAAATTATAGTTTTCATTTCATTATGCTTGCTATTATTATTATTACTAACATATTAAAAATGTAGTTTAACTTTTGAAAAGGTTTCAATACAAACCACCTGCAACAATAGACCTGAAATTTGAGAAAAATAATTTCAGGAATCAAAAAGCTAAACATGATGAATTAAAAAGTTTTTAAATTGCTGTGCATTGGAGGCTAGATTATTCTAATAGACATAATAATTAAAGCACCAAAGCCTATCATTTATTCTTGAAAAGACAGAGTGGGAAGAGAAGAAAATAGTTAATGATGTGTAAAAGGAAAATCTCCATTCTTGGTTACCCCTTATTCAGTCTATTTCATGCAGCCATGCCCATGGACACAAAAGTGTGCAAATGCCCATGTTATAGCATCTGCTCTAATCCTAAAATCACACATCTGTACTATAAATCACAAAGTTCAGGTCAAGCCACCAGGCCATAATCTAGAGGAGACAACGAAATCGATTTCAAGGTAACAATTTCTCCCTTTCAGGGTTAAGAATATATAGCGTTAAATACACACACACACACACACACACACACACACACACACACACAAACTTTGATCAAAACAAAACACCAAACTAGAAGCTTCTTGAGCCAAAGGTCCCGGTAAAATGCTCTTTTGTCTCCATGACAGAGAGCTAAAAAAAGTATTCTTAAATGAATTGAAAAGCTGTGGATGGCTTTAAACAAGACTGTTTGACAATATGATTTATATAACTTTTTATTTTGCATTTGCTGTAGACTGGCTGTTTGTGCTCCATCCCAAATGCATATGTTGAAACCTAATTCTCAGTATCATGGCATTTGGAGGTAGGACTTTTGGGAGGTGATTAGGTCATAAGGGGGTGACTCTCACGAGTGGTTTAATGCCCTTATAAAAGAGACCCCAGAGAGCTCCTCCATCGCTTCTATCATGTGAGGATACAGGGAAAAGATAGCCATCTGTGCACTAGGAAGCAGGTCCTCACCAGACAAGGAATCTGCTGGCGCCTTGATCTTGCACTTCCCAGTCCCCCAAACTGTGAGAAATAAATTCCTGTTGTTTATAAGCCATCCAGTCAGGCATACTTTGTTATAGCAGCTCAAACTGAATAAGACAGCATTTGATAATTTATGACTCTGTAGAAAACTTCCTAAAATTTGTCCTACTTATCTTTAATATTGTTTTGTGCTCTCATTAACATAGAACTGGCAGGGGTCTCTTGAGGGTAGTTCTTTTGCAATTTAAATGATTCTTATTAACCAAGCCTAAGGAAAAAATTCTATTTCATTATTTTTTAGAAATAACTGAATCATAGTATTTAATCAATGACCCATTTTGTCAAACAAATATAAAAAAGGATCAAGTGACTAGATAGACTACAGTATCAATTCATATGACATTATTTAGGATTTTGGAATGACACTGTGCCAAATTAAGGAAGCATCTCTAAGATCTTTCTTCATCATCTAGAGAATGATAAGGATGAGGAGAAGGAATTAACACAGTTTTGGAGTTATAAATGGCTTCCTTTAAAATGCATTCCTTTCACAAGAACTATAATGCATATGATAAGAGCAAAAGACCCAGGTCAAACGACAGACGAGTTGTCAGGGGGATGTCTACAGAACAGGCATTTCCCACCACAATATCCAGTGGCTAGTTGAAAATGTTAACATTGTTTTAAACAACTAGTTAACTATCCTACAAGTAAAAGAAGAATTTACTGATAAAATCAATCTCAGCTTCAAAAACGATTTAATGCTGTGTATTAAAAGGAAACTGTATTCGTGATTTTAAAATATTTAGCTAACAGATTGTTTATCTTCAACCACAGATCTGTATCTGCTGTTTAGCTCATGGAACTAAAAATATTCTCTTATTTGGCACATTCTTCTGGTGAAATTATTGGCAGAAATTTCAAATTAGGTAGAAATCTTATGTTTCAGAATGCAAAGGTGGTTTGCGGAGGGGGGGGTTGGTTTTATGTTTTTTTTTGTTATTTGTTTCTTTATTATAGAAAGTTTGTGAGGACACAGGCAAAAGGTAAAGTATATGTACTGAGACTAGAGGAAGACAAATAATTGTCACGTAAATGAATCATTTGTTGAACCTGTATATATATATTTTTTTCATTTTAAGGAGCAAATTCAAACCAAGAGCTTTCTCACCTTTTACCCTATTTTTTTTTCTATTACCCTGTTATTTGGCAATCATATGAATCAAGAAGACAAAAATTACAAAAAGGAATGATTTCTTTTTCAGTGGCTTACTTATCTTTGTAGCAAATGAGAGCCCACACATAAATGACCAGTAAGCTAGTTTCCAAGCCTACTTTCTTCAGGAAAAAGACAAATTCTAGCCCCCATGTAGGCAGCCATGGAGTTCACACCAACAGGCAACAGATAATTAGCATGCTGATGGTGAGAGATAGAAACAGCACCCTGACATAGGATATCTTCCCTATCAGAATTTCTTCACATCACTGAATTCCAAAGTGAGAACCTTAGAGTGCCTCAGCTGCCTATAGATTATCTCTAGCAAACCTGGAAGATGGATTTGATATTTTGTTGTTACCTAAAATAACCAACTCCTTACACTTCAATTTGCACATTCAGATGTCCCATCTTTCTCCCTCTATCCTTGTTGGCACTGGTTATTGTAATCCTTATAGGACAGAATCCTTAGTCATGTGTTTAGTTTATTGTTCCCACAAATTTGTGGTATTTCATTTATAAAGCACTTATCCATAAAAATAGCATCTGTCACTCTTCTCCTTGCCCCTCCCAAGAATCTCTTGTCCCTACCGTGGGAAATATTGAAAAGCTTTGCTTTCTTAGAAAATATTTATATTTTATATTTTTTATATATATATATATATATATATATATATATATATATATATATATATATATATGACATTGTGAAAAATAAAAATAATACTAGCAAGCTCACCTAATAATAGTTAACCTGGTTTCTTTACTACAAAACATCTCAGAGCCTTTTAACAATTAATGTGCAAAATAATTGTAAAAGTGGTTCTCAGGGGAGGACCCATTCATAGTGAGTTGATATGCCCACCTGATAGTTCTCTGTTAAAAATTATATTACCTCATATACACTTTACATTGTCACATTGCTGAAGACACACACCTCACCCCTGCGCTCCATTATGGTTTCATTTTGGTCACGTGTACCTTTTTTTAAAACTCAAATACTTTGGGAAGGTAAAGAAATTGAATTGATTAGTACTATTTGATATCTTAATATGATTTAGTTTGAAAAGGCTACTTTCCCCCTAGCATCTAGTATGCTAAATTACACTGGTATTGATTTGGAAGCAAAGGAGGAATGTTTTTAGAGCATTGTGCAATTGCATGGGTACATTTCTGAGTGTGAGGAATAGCAGGAGAGACTGATGATGGAGAACGTGAGAACTATGTGTGTGATTTTGTTTGGGTAGGGTTGGATTGCATTGGGTTGGAGTTTATGAGAGAAGTGATAATAAAGTCGGTGTAAACCTAATGATGCCTATTTCACAAATAGGTATATTTTCCACAAATATGTCCCTCTTCTCCCACACAACAAACATGCCGACTCTCAAATTTTTAGTTAATTAAAGCTTGGGACCCCTGAATTCAAAGTTTAGTTATGTTTGGGTCAAATACAGTAAAGGTGACTAACTGGGAACCCATCTCCCACTTGTTGAAAACTTTTCTGTACAAAAAGTTTTCCAAGTTTCAAAACATAAACTTGTAAGCGTACTTTTGAAATATAACCTCCTGTAATATGTAGTCTATGGAGGATTTTTTTCCACTCAAACAGTTATTTTTCCTAAACTAACAAATCCATTCTTCTAAGTGTTGGAATGCAATTACTAGTCATAGAAATATGTGTGTTTTGGAAGTTTATATTATTGTTTGTCATTTGGAGAGCTCACATTTTTACCAAAGTTCAAATGACATGCAGCTCCACAAATACTTAGTATCATGTCTAAAGAGAGACAAGATTTTATGCTGATATTCTGACTTAAGTAAAAATAAAATAAACTAAAAACATCATCATCGGCAGTTATAATGTTGATAATCAGAACTGTTTCTCTTAAAGGGCAGCCCTACCCCCAAAAAGAATAAAATGCATGCTCCTTGGTAAAAAAACTATATTAACTATATTTTCTTATTTTCTGTATTCTTGATGCTCTCGCATCTGGGACCTTGCTGAGGAGGGGAAGACAGCCTTTCCCAAGGCTAGTTAATTGCTAGAGATTGTAAATGAATCCCTGACAAGCATGACTTTTATATGCAAACCAGCCAATCCAGAATTCATATCCCCATACCTCCTCTATCAGGCTTTTACATTCCAGATCAATATTCCTCTGTCCTAATTGTCTCAGATTCAGGTACCACACAAATCTAGAAAGCCTCTATGCCCCAGAGCCTGCTGAAATTATTCAAACTAGCCAATCCTAAACCTGTTTTCTCTGAATCAGTTCCTTTCTATGGAAACTACAATACAGGCTCTTGCCTATATTTTCCTCCTTCTCCTGCCTTCTGGTCTACCTGATGCTTTTCCATGTGGCCCAGCATGGTGTGGTGTATCTTCTCTTCATGGGAACTGTAAAAACTATCTTTCCAATGGTAGTCATCTCCTGAACTGTTAGTCTCACCATAATAAAGCCTAAATTTTATATCAAAGACTTTAAATTCATGCCAATGGGTGAACACATGAGGTTTAATTTCCAATTCAGAAATAGTAGAGGATGAGGTCCATATCTATAGATGCTGGTCAAATTAACCCCTTTGTACAAGTAAGTTTTGCTGTAACAAAAGATTAGAAGGTATGAAAATTTGGATCCTCTACCAGTTTCTCTCTCACTGTCAGGTCTGAGTGTCAGTGTCCTTATTTGTAAACTGAGAAATCTAAACTAGATAATCTCTATAAATCCTTCTAGAATTTGATATAATCTCTTAGTGTTTCTGCTAATATATTCTTATTAATAGAATCTCCTTTGTACCACATCACCTGTCTAAACATCATGGTAATAGTAGTTTGTTTATTGCCAATTTTGCCACTAGGCATGAGTTCCCTTATGGTTAATACTTGTTTCATTAATTTTTCTGTTCCTGGTGCGTAGCACGGTGTGCATGCAACTGTAGAAGCTCAACAACCACCACAAAAAAATACCATAATTGACTGAATCAAAGTACAATGAGCTTTATATTGGGTGGAAATAGCTGGACATGAAAACAGGATAAAGAAAACCAGAATTTTAACTGTAGGCTTGAATAAGAAAACTCTACATTGAGACACTTAGTCCACAGCTTTCCTGCTAATACATAAATTGGATGTTTGTAAATGAAAGAATTCGTCACTAGAAATATATTCTCAATAACTAGGAAAAATCAAATGAATGCTTTTTAGGAAATTTTATTTCAAATTTCTTCAGGTTTTTTTTGTTTGTTTTGCTTTCTTTTGGTCAAAATGACCAGTTATTGGTTTGAAGTATTATTTCAGAGACTGATTTAAATTTTTTTCTATCCACTAAAATGCAACAATGGGCATTTTTAATTTTATAGAAAAATGAGAAAAAGTATTAATCTTCAGCCATGCCAAAAAGGCAAACAAAAAGAGCAGCTTTTAATTAAATCTTAGGGCTAGAAGTCTTGGTACATTTTTTTTTTTTTTCATTTCCCTTTTCATTCCTCCCAGCCAGTAGCTGAACGTTGCATTGTAACTGCTTCTCGTCTGATTTACATTTTTCTCTTCAGAAAAAAAGAATATTAAAAGTCACAATAGTATACATTTTAGAAGAAAATTTTAATTACTAATTCATAGGAAGTAATATTCATGTGCCAAGAATGTTACATGATCTAAATTAAAACACTACGTTCAATTTGCTCTAAAGGTTGTTAATATCAGGTGATATAGGTAAAGAGATATGTGGAAGTTTTCCATGTCCTGTGAGAAAAAATTCTGAGTTTCAACAGGTGAATACATTTCAGCATCTGAGGTAAGAGGCCTTCTGTGATCCTTATTTTGGGGAGGCCTGTATTCTAGAAATGAGAGCTAAGTAATTGAATTAATTCTCAGATTGTTCCTGATCTTTGACACCAAAAAAGTTCTGGAGGGTACTTCAAACTTCTCTTTCTGGCAGAGATTCTGACGATGGTTTATCATCAGGAATTTAAGCACATAAGTTAAAAATATACTAGAAAAGTAAACTGTTTAAAGCTGAGTCTAGATAATGCTGAGATCACCCCTTTGTATAATTGCTTTGATATCTGAGTCTTCCAGTCACTAGTCTCCAGTTAGCAATTTTAGTAAGAACAGCAGTTATTGAAACAAGAGACTGATGGCCAGCCCAGCTTTATCGGCATTACATGAAAATTAGAAATTGTCTGATGCGTACTTCTAAGAAGTACAACTGAATTACCTTGAACACAATCAAAACCCACAAATAAAATCTATGAGTACCACAACTGTTTCTATGTAAGCAAAGGGGAGAATTAAGAACTTTATTCAAATGAGTTATATTTAAATAACTGAAAAATATATATGGCAAAAACAAGAGATCATGTGGCAAGAACATTTCTATAAAATGAAAGGAACATCTCCCTAATTACAATCATGTCATCAATTTTTGATAATCAGATAGTGCAAATATATTATCTTTTATATTGTGTAACAAATCTAATGCCATATACAGAATGAATTTTCAGTACATTTTAAATTTATGTGTTTATTGTTTGAATTCAAGATAGGGAAATCCACATGTATATGCCAATATGCTAAATAAACACCCCAAAATTATACGATCTACTCAATACATGCCTAAAACATTCCTTGAAAAATATATTCTTTATCTTGTTTAAAGGTAAAATTACAGGTGGAATGATTTTCCTTATAATTTAAAATATGTTTTGAAGTAAATTGTCATGATATTCAATGGAACATTTCTGGAAGTATGTCTTCTTTAAACTACATTTCCTTAAATTGGACTGGCCTGGTGTGGTAAAACAAAAATAGGCCATATTTATGCTAATAAACCCATTTTCTGCTTACCCATGCTGTAATGCCTTACTTCATACCCCATCAAAAGATCTTATACTTTTCCCATCTGTGCATTTGGTATGTGCACTTTTGATTTTGATAACTGTCAAGGTCTCCCGGCCTGTTAGTTGCATCCACTGTGGACCAGTCAGCCAGGTGTGAACCAGCCTCATCCTACTGCTGTCTCTCCTGCAATCGTACTCTAAGTAAGCATGAGAATTGCCTCAGCGTCTCTGTGCTTGATGCTAGGGGCACTGTTGCCCATGGCAATTTATGACCATGCTAGATTCACCACCACTGACCACTGCTGACATCATCACTTCCATAGCTGGCACTGTTGATACCTCAGGTTACAGGGCACCAGCATTATGCTGGCAGGAGTTGCAAGGACCCTTTCCTAAAACCTTGTTACCACACCGTTAAATTCATACTACCTGACTTGTACAATCAACAGATCACAGAGCTTTCTTTGAACAAACAGTTTTGCTGGTAATCAGTTCCCTGTAGGATTAATGGGGAATGCAAATAAGAAAAATGAGACGGTTTTGTTTATTTACCTAATAAAGTAATACTGAATGGAACTATAAACTGGTGCATCTCTTTTGGCACCCAACTATACTTGAGAAATCACAACATATGTACTTCTTAAAGCAGTAATTCCACTTTAGGGAATTATTCCTGAAGAAATAATGCAATATGAGGAAGAGGTTGTATAATGAGGATGTTCATTAAAGTATTATTTATATTGGAAAAGTAAAAACAAATAAAATGCTCAAAAACAGGAGAATTATTGTTAACTTTCAGTGCATGATTTAGTTACGTATGATATGACCACTCAATAGAAAGATAAAGAAAGTGCACATAAGTGACTGAAGAAAATTAATAAGATGTCCCTATTGTTTTCCAGACAAATTTGTAATAAGCTTAGAAGAGAATATATAAAAATTATATTTGTTAGAATGATAGGGCTATAGAATAATTTTTTCCACTAGTCTCAGCTTTGTGGACGTTGTTTCACTTTGTAAATTATGACTTCAAAATAAGGTGAGGTATAAATTAATAAGTGACTATTTATGATTTTTTTAATTAAAGAAATTGCATACATTCCCACGAAGGTTAGCCTTGGTAGCCTGAAGCTAGTATATTACCAACAACTGGCAAATCACCAACAGTAATAAAAAGTTCTAATTGCTCTTAAGGTAGCATCGCAACGTCTGGCTGAGTGTCTTTCCAGTGTACTGTTGAATTTCTTGCCTTTTCCAACTGTACTTCTTCTCACAAGATTGGCCAGGCCTCTTGGTCAATAAGGAGACACACAGAACTTCTTCCACAGCCTTTGTCTCGTATCTCTGAATTTCAGCCAGAAGGGAACGGTCACTATAATTATGAATCACCTTCTAAGCTTCTGATGAAAAGTCAGCCTGAAATATTTCTGTTGCAAATCATCTCGTGGAGCTGCTGGAGATATTTAAATGACATTACTCCAAAGGAAGGAAGGAGTGCAGAAGAGGAGTACTACAATGTAAAGTTTCAAATGACATCTTGGTCATGTGATTTGTGGCTTGTGCTTCCAAGCAGCTTTAGCTAAGCCCCAGGAACTAGAAACTGAGAGACAGGTGGCAATTTCATGGGCAGGAAGCACCAGCCATGGCTGTAATGGGGGGAAAATGTGAAAAGAAGTGCCAGGGCCCACAGGCCACTTTCCTGGGGTACTGTGCTTTGTTCAAACATGCGCAGACCCCAGAGTGCCTACAGAGAAACTGCTGGGCATACATCAATGACTGTCCCCAAGAGCTGACACCTTGTGACAAGAAGGTCAGACCTTTGCAGAGTGTGGACAGCTGCAAGATTAACAATTACTCTGAAGACTAAGAAGACCATCAAAACCTGGGGTGACTCCTCTGTTATCTAAATTTTACCCCCTCCTTCGAGGTTCAGCTATAACTTCAGCTTTGTGATTTGGGGGAAAGTCACTTGATCATTCTGGGACTCAATTTCCTTACCTTTTAAAGGAAGTCTGAGACTTGAATATTTCTAAGACCGTGCCAAACTCCAAAATTCTCTGATCTCTGATTCGGAAATTTTACAAAACATTCTAGGTCACACTATTGCTGACTCCTCTTGAGTTCTCACAGCACTTACTGCCAGCAACTTGCAACTTACTATGAGGCTGATTTTTGCAACATTTGCATCTTTCACTAAGTCCTTTTTTCATAAATTGATCAGAAACGTGTCCTAAGGGTCAAGTGTTCTATTTGTCCAGAGGACGTAATAGTACATGTGAAGTGGACAGTCATTGGAGAAATGAATAAAGGCATCATTACAGTCTTTGCATTTATATGTCCCAATTACTTAAAGATCAAGAAAGGGGGAAATTATATCTGCAAAGCTCTGTCCTCCTTTGTCTGATTGCCAAATGTTACTGGGTTCCCCAGGAAGCAGATTCTGAGACAAAGATTAGTGTGAAGAAAGCATATTAGGAGGTCCTTATGGAATTAATACCCTTGGGTGAAAGGAAGGAAGTAGGATGGGACAAAGGGAGAAAGCAGATGGGCTAAAGCACAGTCACAACAAAGGACTCAGTCAGTTCCAGAAGGAAGGCCTACAGCTGGGATGAGCCCTTAGAATTATCCTCAGTGTGGGCAAGGAGTTACAATGTTTGTACCCACCTCCCCCCCTTCCCACAAGACCAGTCGCTGTGTTCTGGCTGCACACATGAAGGGGGTATGACCTTGGGGGAAGCTCTCCAAGGGCAATTCCCAGAGAGGGATGATGGCTGAGGGCCCGGAACTGGGTGAAGGAGGGATTCAGTGTTGCCGGGTGGTATAGATGAGGATAGAGCAGCCCAACATGTATTGCACAAAGAGATGCCCATTCTATATCACACCTAATTCTTTTTTTGTACAGAGCTCTATAGTTTACTAAATGCTCTCCCACACCTAACCCCCTTAATCAGACAACAACCTTGTGAAATATGAATTGTGGTCACCTCTAAATAGTAACTGACAGATGAGTTGTATAAGTACATATAAGGGGTCCCCTGGGGCTCCCAACTAGTGAAAGGAATTTGAAAGTCCAGGAGTGTGGAGGAATATCTAGCTTCTCACAATTACATGCTGGGTGAGCCAAAGATAAACCGCCACTGCTATTGATTACTGCTGTTGTGATCCTTATTGTCCTCCACCTGTTGTGACCTGGAAAACTGTATTACAATAACATGTGCTCACTGTTTAACAATCACCTTGCTCTTCTTATCATTTTAGGCTCTGATCATATAAAGCCTCAGAACTTTTACAGATGAATAGCTCTGAAGTCCTGCCTTAATACAAATCGTATTTTTTCTATAGTCTACCAACAGAAAGTTTATTCTTATTCCATTGCGATGGGCTGAATATTTGCATCCTTCCCCACCAATTCATATGTGGAAGCCCTAATGCCCAATGTGATGATATTTTAAGGTAGGGGCCTTTGGGAGGTAATGAGGCTTAGATAAGGCCATGAGGGTGAGACCCTCACGATGGGATTAGTGCCCTTATAAGAAGAGGATGAGACAGCAGAGCTCTCTCTGCCATGTGAGAATACAGCAAGAAGGCAGCTGATGACAAGCTGGGAAGACAGCCCACACCAGGAACTGGATCTACCAGCACCTTTTTCTTGGCTCGCCCAACCTGCAGAACTGTAAAAAGTAAATGTCTGTTGTGTAAGCCATCCAGTTTATGGTATCTTGTTATGGAAGCCTGAGCAGTCTAATTCAAAATTATAATCTCGGTAGTTTGGGTCTATCATTTTCACTTAATGAGGTTATTTTATTCTTGATTCTGATAGCTAGGTAACGTGCTGTCCTTAGTTGCATTCCAAGCACACCTTTGTAAGCTCATTTTCAATGTTTTCATCAAAGTTTTTAATAAAAGGACAGCAAACTATGAAGATTCCCCTTTAGTTTGTGTATAGCAGAGGGTCATATCTGTTTAATAAACATTACCTTATATCATGTCACTTTGATGTTTGCATCTTGTAATCTAAAATAGTAGTTTCCAAATCGTGTTTAGCACTAAAACTTTATTCAAGTAAAAGCTACTTCAGTATAATGATATAAAATTAGAAGCAGAGTCACTCTGGTTCAAGTGGGCAATGGGCTGAGGAGCCCAGAGCCTGCCTGCTTTGCTTTCCTGTAGTAACTGCTTTTCAAAGACTTCTGAGGTGTCTCTCCATGGCACCCATGGCTTTGCAGGTGGCACCAAGGAAACCACTGCCCAAAAATATTTTAAGGTGCTTTGTCAAATGCCTTGCTAAGATCAAGGCATTGACTTCCCACTGATTCACCCATATAATCTCTCTCTCTCTCTCTCTCTCAGTTTCTTATGGTTTGTCCTCAGTAAGCCCATGCTGATTCCAAATAATCGTCACTTTCTTTTATAAGGGCTCACAAAACATTTATTTTTCAGAGTATATTAAGCAAGAGTGTCAGACTTGTTTTATAGCTTCCAGAGTCCACATTTTCTGCATTTTTAAAAATAATATCTGCAGTCTCTGACACTTCGTCTGTTCTCCACCTGTAACACCTGTTAAGTTCTTTGTGAATTCTGGTGTATAATTAATTTATTCAGGGCAATGGTTCTCAAAGATAACTGTATATTAGAATCCCCTGGGGAGGTTTTTAAAAAATGTCTATACCTGGGTCCTCACCTCATACCAATTAAGTCAGAATCTCTGCAAGTATTTTTAAAAGCTTCTCTAGTGATTTTAATATGCAGCCAGAGTTGAGAACCAGTGATCTAGGCCTGGCTTAAATTCATTTTAAACAATTGCATGTTCCTTTACCATCCATTCCCTTTCCATAAGCTTCAATCCTTTTGTTCCTCATTTTCTCATTGAAGATCCTTCTCCATAATTCAGGAGATAAAAATAAAATCTGAGTTAAACAATTTTACTTTCTTTTCATCATTTGTTAACTTAAGCCTAAGTGATAGCCTGTGCTTTCTGGGTCCTTTGGTTTCAAACATAATTTAAAACTCACTTAGTTATTAGCATCTTTCTCAATTCTCTGCTAAATCAAACAATTCCAATAGGCTTAAAAATCACATGACTTCTTTTATCTTTCCTTTTAATCTTACCCAGTTACTTTTTGTCATGCTTCCACCTCTGGTTTTACAGAATCTATGAGTAGCAAGAAAATTCCTTTGCTACATTCCAGTCATTGTTCAAGTAAATTTCAGTAACAGTACAGCGTTATCTTTTCCTCTCTGTCTTACAAATCGAAGTTCACTGGGTGTCTGTTCTCTAGCATCACCATGTGAATATCCTACTCCAAAAGTATGATGCTAATTCTATCACTGCATTTTCTCTTTAAGAATTGCTGGGTACCCCTTATACTATTGGAAGACTCTATATGATAGTTTGGAATTTATAAAGTCCATTCATTCATACGATTCCCTCTGTATTACGTTCTGCAATTCCATCTGAGCAACATTCTACTTGCCTTCAAATTTCACAATAAATCCTTTTTATTCAATTATGCGTATCATTCTGAGAAATACTTCACACTTTCTCAGGAGCCTGTCAGTTTGGAAATTTAAGCTATAATCCAGAAAACCGTATCCACTTCTTGGCACCTAGATAGCCAGCTATTCACATAACATGTCTGCTTTTCTCTTTAAAACCATGACCTCCAGTTGAAAGAACAAGTGACCCAAAATCCTTCTATGTCCAGCATGTAAAAGACTGTGAAATCCTTAGAAATCCATGCTCGATACTCGTCATGACTCCTATTGATTTCCCTGTGAGGGAGCAGAAACAAGCCTTAGTGGATTGATTGGATGAGTCTGAGCCGGTTTTCTTCCGGGGAGGAACGTCATGCACTTCCTGATGCATCCTCACTAAGGCACTGACTATGTTCCATGCAGGTAGAGCTACCTACCCACACAATGAGATTTTCACACTAGTGAGGAGATTTCTTCCTGCAGAGTGACTGTCCATCACCCCACCTATTCAGTCAGATTCTTCTTTCTTGTGATGGTCTGACTTTCCTCCTGGGAACATCCTCTAACTCATGTTTAAAAAGGTGCCCACATTTTCTATTTCTTTTTCACACTTTCGTTTGTAAACTTGGGAGACTCTGGTTTGGATGCAGGTAGGTATACATCCTCGAAATTCTTTTCACACTGATTTGTTTTTTCTTTCTTGTCCTGAAATCCTTCTTTTTCTGTTAAATCCAGAGGGCACAAGACAATTCTCTTAGTGTGCAAATCCTTTGGGGCTCCAGAAGAACATCTGTGGTTTCTCTAGCAAATGGCTCCCATTCCCTTGCTTGCCATGTACACAGTGATTACCTGTGACCTTTTATCGTCTGGCAGCATTGAGCTTTTCTGGAATATTTACTGAATATACCAGGTACACATTCCTTGTCTTGATTTTTCAGAGCTGCTATTCTGAGAGTTAGCAATTGTCACTAATTAGTGCGTATAGTGTGGTGTCAGGGCAATAGCCCAAAGTTCAGGAAGCTGAGGGTTCTCTCTCACTACTCCCATTAAACTGGATTACCGTGAGAAAACCATGGAGGGGAGATTGGATTAGGCTGGGTTTTCAAGTCCTTTTTTTTTTTTTTTTATCTGTAGCACTCTTTGCATGAAATCTTACTGAAACTTTTGAAGTATAGAAGAGAAAAATCAGAGGTTGCAGTAGGTGAGCCTCACCTGCCAGGTGCTGACCTCCCCACTTCACCCCATCCCACTCCACCCTACTGCTGCTCAGTGCCATCAAAGAATCTCTCTGAATGCAGACAGCACAGAAAAGAAATCAGAGTTTCTCAACATAGTGTGTGCAGGAATCACCTGGGAATTTGCAAATTATTGTGCATTCCCCCTCAAAACATAAAAAGCCGAGGAATTTGCCATTTACCATTTTTATTGAGAATTTAGAAATACAGAATGGTACAATGATGACATCCTGAGAAATACTAAACTGAGTGCATTCTGAAGTCTCTTTAGCTCCTTCTCGTGAGAAATCAAGAAAATTCAATGCATACCCTAATTCTCCACTTAGTATCTGTGACCCTGGGCCAGTTATTTAATGTTTTCTGTTCTCTGTCAAACGAGGGCATTCACACTAATGCCCACCTCAAAGAACTATCACCAGAACTAAATGATCTAATTTATGTCAATGCTTAGAACAGTGCCTGACATAAGTTTGGGACTCCATAAATACCAGTGCTTATAGTTCATTAAGCAAAGCATGATCCAAACTACCTACACACAAATCCAGTATGACAAATACTATACACATCTCTCTAGCTGCTTCCTCTCCTACTACATATTCGCTGACCTGCCTCTTCACCACTGGTCACCTCCTGCCTTTTTTTATTTTTGAGCCTTAGTTTTCCCATCTGTAAGAAAGGACTAGAACGTACTCTTTGATTCAATACCAAGTAGGACTGTTAATACAGGAAAAAAATAATTTGAATGTTGCTTGCAGACCTTTAGAAGAAAGATGCATTGTTACATACCCAGTAGCATTATTTCGATATTTAGTATGTTAATATAATTTTCATCAGCAACTTAGAAGTCAAGCCTATTTATGTACACAATTAGTGCAACAGAATGCGGAAAATGGTGGGCAGTGGTAAAACACAGTCCATTTCCCTGAGTGAAAGAAGGCCTATAAGTCACAGGAGACAGACAGAGATGTGAAGGTCACTCACTCATTCACAGGAATAAATTATACTATACCATCAAGTAAGTTTCTTCAGCCAGTCATAAAGACGAAAACTGCTAAGAAATTTACTCGCAAATGATGGTTATAAACCACTCACACTCTAACAAATCAAATTACATCATGTACCCCACCTAGTTATGCTCACAGGGCTACTGAAGGGGAGGAGCAGAGAATCAGCCATTTTATCGGCCTCTCAATTCATGCTAAAGACCACACCCATCATGGCTAAAGATCAAAACAGAGCAGTTAAACTACTCTTCAGGCCGAAACCACTCCACTTTGATTCCTCCTTGAATATCAAGAATCACACCTTTGATGTTGAGCTCACAGAGGAGGTACGTATCTGTAAGGCGTGTGCATATGCTTTGTGTATTGCCCAGAGATTCTGATGCTCTCCTTAATACAGCCCATCGTTGCTGGACTAACCAGCATGGAGAAGCAGATTTGGGCGTATGTAAGCATGTTGGGTTTCTGAGGTGGGGCAGCTCCTAGCAAGCGAACAGCATGAAGTAAAGAATCATAGGGAAATTAGGGTAAAGTTTCTCATCACTTATTCTCACATTAAAGTCATACAATCCTGGAAGTGCAAAAGCCTTAGAGGAAATGATAGCTAAGATAGACTGTGTGCTGATTATGGGCCGGCTCAGGGGTAGTAATTATGGCCCCCATTTTACAGATGAAGCAACTGAAGTTTAGAGAGATTCATTAATTTGCCTAAGATTACATTGTGGCAGTACAGGGGTTTAACCCAAATTCATCTGTCCCCAAGCACTGTGGCTCCAAGGAAGCTCAGAGACTCTTTCTAAAAATCCATGATGCCTCTCCAGGTAATCCATGATAATAAATACATTTCTTCTTAGATGCCAACTCTTGTCTCAGCAGAAACAGAGCCATGATGACTTAAAAAAAAAAAATGCCTACCAAGAATGAGGGTTTGGAGAATAGACGCCGTATGCTAATTGCTTGCCACCCCGATTTAGCCTGCCATGCTAATGTTACAAATAAGGAACTAAGGACCTGAAGGATAATTTGGCCCAAATCCTGTGATATGAAGCAATAGAGGAAAAAGTTAGAGTCCACGTCAGCTTCCTGAGTGGAGACCTGTTCCGACTGTCTCAGGTTGCTGGTAATAAGGAATGATATAATCATTCGCTTACCTCTGACCTTACCAATGTCCATGGGTACTTACTTCTACTAGTTATACAAGATGTTTAGCATACCTTTCACCAAAAATAATAAGGCAACTTTACATCACTCTTAAAGTTCTAATATATTTTTTCTTAACTACAGATACACGTGATTTCATTACTAAAAATTCAAGCAATACAGAGGAATAAAGGATAAAAAGTAAGCCCTCTTCACTAGCTCCCACTCCTCTCTCCTCCCCAATATGATCCCTCTTAACCCTTTGGAGTCTCCTTTAAGAATTTTGCTATGCAGTTATGGACATTATAGATGTTCAAATACAAATATAGAGCGTTAGGGCTTAATTTAAATGTGATCACATTACAGAAACTTCATGGCAATTTGCATTTTTTTAACTTCACAATTTCACCGCCTTTCTACTTCACCAGATAGTGCCTAATGGGAATGTGACATAATTTGCAAAAGTTTAGATACATGTCCCCTGAAGTGATCTTTAATCAGAAAGAATATACTTAATGATCTAACCATTGTCTGTTTAGGCTATCTGTAAAAAGAAAAAAAATTTTTTAAAGCATCCTTGACTACTTTAGAGTCAAAATCCTAAGATTAACTTCTCACATGTCCCTCCTCCTCACGCCTCTTTCCCTAGTCATCATCAATTTCCTTCAATTTTACCTACTAAATAACTCTTGAAGCTTTCCTCTCCTCTTATTCGCCACCACCACCACCCTAGACCATCCTATGGTCTCCCCTTGCCTGAACTAGTGCAGTGCCTCCCAGATGGTCTTCTTCTTTCTTCTGTGGCCCCTTCTTGTCCATTCTCCATCCTGCAGTTAGTATAATGTTTCAACAGTAAGAGTTCTTCCTTTCTTTTGAAATAGTTCACAAATTTCAATTTTCAACCAGGTCTCACTACCACATTTCCAAACAAATTCCTGAATGTTTTAATTTGTAGCCAAATCAAGACTTGGGAAAAGTACATCATATTGTTCCAAGCTCTACAACTTTCTGTTCTGGGGAGTACTTCTGGGTGTTCATTTTATGGGAAGTGTTAATTCAGGCAACTTTACCTTGAACTTTAAAGATTGTTGTTAATCTTCAAGGATGATCCATTTATCTCATAAAATTTTGCATTATCTCATAAAATAACAGCATGAATTTTAATTCTTCTTCTGAAATACGAGAATCACAGCTAGTGTTCAAGATGGCTAAGAAGGAAGTATATGTATATGCATAAAAATATATACTGATTATTGTTTAGACATGTCAGTTTTTGTTGTTGTTTTTCTCAGCAAGCATCCATAATCTTTTATTTTTCTACAAATTTGTAGGATGTTGAACAACAAGTTGATAATGACTTTTGTTTTCAGTGGAAAGATTTGGAAAGTTACATTTTACAGTTCACCACGTGACACTAGTAATGCCCTGCTTTCAGGCTTGTCCATATTGTCTGCCCACTTGATCCCAAAAAGTGGTATTGTTGTGACTAATAAATTGAGCAAGGCTGTCACTCTAAAACTAAAAGTGAAAACAGGAAACTAGCAAGCCACAACTAAGAAGAACCAGTAGGATAAAACTGTATTTAGAATGAAAGCAATTTATTACATCCTGCTAAAATGACCAAAAGTAGAAAACTAATCCATATCATCCTAACTCACTGATGAATTATTCTCTCAAATCATTTGATACAGGCTTAGATCAGCTGTGGACCACCCTCAAACATTTCATGATAGGAACTTATTTTTGTTTTATCATGAGGTTACCACAATATATTACTAGAGCCAGATATTGTTTTTAATATTAGAAGAAATGAATTCACTACCAAGCAGAATCTCTTTTAGAACAGAGGTTTTCAAACATTTTGTTCTAGTATTGCCAAATGAATTTTGTTTAATTATGCATACCCTAGAACATTTTGACATATAATATTTTTTCATATGATTAATTAATTGCAAAAGATGTCATTTCTGGCATATTATAAATATTGATATTTTAAAAATAAAATGTTCCACCACTCTCTTAGATGTTTTTAATGAAATACAAATACCACAATTTTTCAGACCCATAATTTTCATTAAAAAAAATAAACAGTTGGAAATTTTATGTTGTACCTTTTTCTCCTGAAATAGTATAATATTTTCATTCCACTTCCCCTATAGAATGTTACCCTAAAGTAATATATTTTATGTTTGAAAGTCTTTTATGATTGCTCATCATAATCCTCTTCAAATATATGCAGTACATATATATGTACATATATATATATATATATTTAATTTTTTTTCTGTGACCATAATGCTAGGGTTAAAATACTAATATTATTATAATGTAAACAATGCATACAGTAAAAATATTTCTTCTGGATTTAGTTGCCATTTCTTTTGTTATTAGTAAATAATTTATCATAATTGCAAAAGTATAAATATTGATGAACAGTAATCCTAAGAAGTAAATTTTTATTGCAAATCCATCTCTTCATAAATTTATGTGGTTGCTTATGAGGCCTTGGCTAAAGAAATTGTCCAATTGTCACTTGTTTGGTATCAGAGGGTTTGTCCTTGTGGCAGTGAAACATTGTAAAATTTCAGATGGGTGGTAAGATTTTCTTTTGGGAAGTATGAGAAAGTCAAAAGAGAGGTGAGCAAGGGCAAACTAGACCATCAGTAATTTCTCAGGCAATTTGGGGAAAGAGAGGATCTGGAATATTAAGACTTAGAAATTGATTCCTTTAAAATTATTTATAACCATGTACTCGTTTATAACCATGTGCTCCCTGATTTGAAGACCACCACTTTAAACATTGATAGACTTCCTTGAGTAAGCCTCCTTAACCAGGCAAAGATAATCAAAATGTGATGCCATCAGTTTACCTCCTTGGCTGCATGCATCTATTTGAATAAGATTGAACATGCTCCCAAAAAAAGTACCTTCTCTTAATTGTTATGACTCTCCCACACTATTAATACAAGGCACCTTGTGAGTATCAAATAACAATTCATTAATAATTATTTCTGAGATAACCTCATTATTTAAAAATTTAGCTTCATGAAAATCTATGTAGTTAAAAAAAGGAGCAAAGAAGAAAACAGCACAAAAGCAAAAATAGGTTGATATTTAATATATTTAAAATGACTTGTCTGCTCTAACTATTGTATGTACATCACACACATACGCGCACACACACACACACACACACACACACACACACACACACATATTCTGGTTATATCCTAAGTACAGCTCAGTGCTAAGCAAAGTGAAAAAGTCAGAAAATAACAGGGCAGAGATTACAGCAAGGTTACAGTTGGGGGAGGGGGAAAAGCAGCTCCTACAGAATAATAGGTTTTAAATTGGAGGTCTTTACTTAAAACCTTAGGAGATAAAAAGGGTCAAAAAAAAGAGAGAAAATTGCACAGGGGTTATATTACTTAAAAAGACAATCTCATTTCTCTTTCAAAAATTGCTATATTTTTTGGAAGATGCCTTTGACAATGGATGTCATCACTTAAGCACCCTTGCTCAATAAAAGAGTGGTCAAGAATTCTGAGTTGTATGGCACTTAAATGTTTCTGTCAGTTTATGGAAAATGGTGCAGTTTTAACCAATTTGATTTAAGCAACTGAAAACTCAGCAATGTAAATTAAGAAATTGAACTAATTCTTAGTTGTTGTTTTTTATTTTTATTTTTCAATCAGGAATATGTGTTTTTAAAGCATTGTTTTTGAAGAAATAATCAAATTAAAACTTTATTGTCTCTAACACCCTAAATGAAATTGTTGATGTGTTTAAAAGAAAAAGTCTACTGTCTTCATTGGTAGGAAATAAAACAATGATGTAATCAGGGAGAGTCCATATTGTTTTGTTTTTACACATTCACTCATGAGAATCCTCTTAATATTGATAGCATATGCTAAAATCATTGTCTGAACCAAATTTTTCTAATATCAATCAGAAAAGAATAATGTAGTTTAATTTCTTATGTATGTACGAATTAAAAAGGTATTACATTACTAGAGGAGAACTCAAGCGCAATCAGTATATTTCATTCATGATAATTGTAATAAAGACATGGGATTAACAAAAGCTTATGCATTGTTTCTGAATAGGTATATAAATGAAACCTTGTTTCATAAATGTTATTTATGAATCACATGTCTGGTTCATGGTATTCTCTCTCAATTTTTAAAAAAAATAATAAATGTTTTTCTATGGTCACTAGCCTATTTAGTCTATAACTGTCATATATGCATTAAAATGGGGTTTCGAAATTCAATAGACCCTAAAGGCACAGTTTCAAGTGAATTCATGCTATGAAATGAAAACTAAAGATGGAGTAAGAGAAGTCAGAATGGCAACCGCAAACTTAAGATTGATTAATGTCACCCACGCTTCAGCCAGCTTCATGGTTCTCAATCCTTTTGCAAAAGTAAAAATTAAGTAAGTTCAAAAATTAAGTAAAAAGTAAAAATACTTAGGCAAAATTGGATTGACTGAGAAGAAGACAAGAGGCTGTCCGAGAAAAAAAAGTAAAGGCGATGCAGGAAGAATCAGGCCAAGTCCACAGATGAAGAACAAAGAGGACAACAGAGAATGTGACGGTTATTTCTAGTGAATATTCAAAGTAGGAAAGAAGTTAAACAATTCAAACCATTTCCGTTTGTTCACCAAAGCTTAATATTTAGGAGAAGGCCTATGACTTACACTGAAATTTTGGTGGTTGCTTATTCCAGGTTGGAATAATAGCTGATATTTACAGGAGCTTACTATGAATCAGACACTGCGATCATAATTTTACACACATCATCTTATTTAATACTCACAACAATTCTAGGAGATAGGCAGTATTATTATCTCCATTTTTTTTGCGTTTTAGGCATGTTACTTAACTTGGTACATGGTAAGGTCTTGTAGCTAATTTAAGTGTGTGAGGCAAGACCTCATTTTTTTCTTTAAATTGAAAGCTCTTAAACCTCTAGGCTACTGAAACTGCAAGATCAGTGAAACTCAAATATGCTTTTGAAATGTAATCGCAAATTTCATTTACTAATAATCATCAATTGATTCAATTAAAGTACCAACTTCTAATTAAACAGTTAAATATATAGTGTGAGCAGAAGTATATTTTGCAATTTTTTTCCACATTCATGTTGCCTAATGACATTTAGCTAGGATTTTAGCCTTGAAAAATGTCATATGAGCATATAAATACCTAAACACATATATTTTCAAATAAATGTATATAAATATCTACACATACATTTAGATAAATACATATAGGTAACTGTCTGTAGATAAACACTTATAAATATATACATTTATATGTAAAAAAGATTTTATATCTTTCATATCTGTCAGTCCCTAAATCAATGAATAGATTTTTAACTAAGTTTTAAAAATCTAACATAATTTTGAAAGAAACAATAAAAATTATTTAAAATTCAATCTGGATAAATAAAGAGGAAGAGATTACTTGCTGTATTAGACATTAAAAAATGTTATGAAGCTTAGATAATTAAAGCAATATGATAAGACAGATCAATGGAAGAAAATAGTATGATAACAATTACTGGTGTGCATACAACATATGATAAAGAAAATACCCCACACAGCGGAAAATATTTAAATTATTTATTAAATAATACAGAGGAAATAGAATACTTATGGAAAAGTAAGTTAGACTGTTCTATTTGTGAAAATATAAAAAGGCTAGAAAATTCAGAAAATACTATACAATAGCTCTGAAATATGGTCAAAACTTGTAAAAATAATCACAAAGTTCATTAAAATTTTAATCAAAGATTATAACTCCATTTTTTTCCTTTTTAACTAAATTCCCATGAGTGCACTTAATCTAGTATTCTGCATAAATCTTAGGCTCATTAAGCAATGCTGTTATATAAAAATTAAGGAATTTTAAGAATATGTTATAATCTATTTCCCTTGCAATAGTCTTTAAAATTATATACATTTTAAATAACTTTATACATAACTAATTAACTATATATGACTAAATAAGTATATGTAACTAAATATATAAGTAAGTATACAGAGGGTGCCAAAAAAATGTATACACATTTTAAGAAAAGAAAAACGATTCAAATTGTAATATGCAATATATACCAATAACAAAAGATGAATACAAGTCACGTTTGACTTCTGCAATTACAAGAGGTGCTCAAAGTGGTTACCATCAGTGTCCAGATACTTCTGATTATGGTGAACTACTGCTTGAGCAACACTGACCAACGAGTCCACTTGTATACATTTTTTTTGGCACCCCCAGTATATATTTACATATATATGTAAATATGTGTGTGTATACACATATGTATGTATGTATGTATGTATGTATGTATGTATGAGCTATGACAATTAAGTTCACGAACTCATCCTAGAAAAAGTGCTACATACTTCATTGCTGAATATCACTATGGTCACCTTCAAAGTACTCCCCTTGGGAAGCTATGCACTGACACCAGTGCCTAGTCCACCCTTCAAAGCAATTTTGGAACCCTTTTTCTGGAATAGCCATCAGAGCTGTCATCATATTACCTTTGATGTCCTGAATGTCATCCAAATGTCTTCCTTTTAATATTTCCTTTTCTTTGGATAAAGAAAGAAGTCATTGGGGGCCAGATCAGGTGAGTAGTTAGGATGTTGCAATACAGTTATTTGTTTACTGGCTAAAAGCTTTCTCACAGACAGCGCCCTGTGAACTAGTGCATTGTCATGATGCAAGAGCCATGAATTGTTGGCAAAAAGTTCAGGTTGTCTAACTTTTTCACGGAGCCTTTTCAGCACTTCCAAATAGTAAACTTGGTTAACTGTTTGCCCAGTTGGTACAAATTCATAATGAATAATCCCTCTGATATAAAAAAAGATTAGCAACATTGTTGCAACAATTTCGTGAACTCAATTGTCAGACCTCGTGTGTGTGTGTGTGTGTGTGTGTGTGTGTGTGTGTGTGTGTGTGTGTACTCCTATATTCCTGTTGCCCTCATTCCTTCGGATACTTTATTAGAGAAGGAGGCTACTTTTTCTGTTTTCTTAGAGGACAGGCTGCTCAGTTTCAAAATTAGGATGTTGGTAAACAACATTCAGTGTTTAGCTACCTTTAGCTAAATACTTTGCAAGACTTCTGTGTTCCTCATCTCTGCTACATAGAGATACAAACAAAACAGGATAACGAATGCAGGCCCTGGGTTTTGGTCTTATAAAACAGTGTAAGTCTTTAAAATATAACTGAGAGATCTCTTATTACTGTGACTTCTGTTAAGTTTTTTACCCTGCAGAGAAATGCCTATAGAGACATATTTGTCTTTTTTTTTTTTTTTTTTGCTAAAATATAGTTGTTGTTTTCTAAGTAATTGCAACTGGAAATAGAAGTTTCCTTGATTTATTGGATGAGGGGGTAAATTGGCTTTACCTAAGCCTTTATTCCTCCTTCTTCCCCTGAAGAAACTTTCCTTAATATGCTGGTAATTTTAATTGTGGTTTCTGAATATCAAGAGGATGTTTTATAAAAGTGTGTCTTTTTAACTCCAGTCAGCATCTTAATAGTTTTATTTTCTGCTTTTTGGGATAATGGTAATTTTATTTTTGTTTAATTATGACAATTTCCATACATATGGAAAAGATAAGAGAATTAATGAAATGAAAACCATCTATCCATAAACTAATGCAGTCTAGATTTTAAAATTATTAGTATTATGCTTTTCTTGTTGTTGACATATTTTATATTACATTTTCCAAACTCTTTAACTGGCGTTGTTTTATGAGGAATAGCATTCCTTCATCAACTGTAAACAGTTTCTACTAGAAAAAGAAGTTAAATGCATGAATCTTTCCCATAAATTACCACATTTTAGAGTAAGGAGTTGGTGTTAAAGTAATTTCCAATAGTAGCAATAAGGTGCTTTGTTTGTTTGTTTGATTGCTTGCTTGCTTTCTTTAAAACATATTATTGGCTCACACATTTTTATATGTTAAATTATATAAATCAATTATAGTTATTATCCTTTTTAATGCTCTAATTGTTTAACTTTGAGCTGTAGTAGCCCATCAATTTTCTTCAGGCTTGATTACCTTTTTTTCATGCGGTGGTAGGCATGGTTTTCTGGGAATGGCTACAGGCACAGGGAGTACCCTGCTTCCCAGAAAATAAGACCTAGTCGGACAATCGGCTCTAATGCGTCTTTTGGAGCAAAAATTAATATAAGACTCCGTCTATATTATATTATATTAATATTATATTGTATTGTATTGTATTGTATTGTATTGTATTGTATTGTATTGTATTGTATTATATTATATTAATTACAAAGACCCAGTCTTTTATTATAGTAAAATAAGACCAAAAATAAGACCTTTTTGCTCCAAAAGACTGATTGTCAGGGTAGGTCTTATTTTGGGGGAAACATGGTAAGAAATTGGGCATGTAGTATAGGCTTAGAGGTAGAGTGATATCAAACACTGTCACATTTACCAAACAGATGGCAAGGAGAGAAAGCTGAGATGAAACCAGAAAGGAAATATGCAGCTTTATTTTGACATGCTACATTCTTTTCTAGATGCTAAGTATGATTTTTACTGGATACCTATAATTATTTTGTTCTGCCATCCATTAAGTTAGGAAGAGCTTCCTTGAGTACAACTCTTTCGTTCACATTTCTATCTGGATTGAAGAGAGAAATGCAAGCAACCATATAAGCTTTTTGGTTTCTCAAAGTAAGATGCTTTGTCATGGAAAAATAGCTCAAGATAATGTCAACTATTTCCCAATAAATTCCAAAGTATTTTCAGAATTTATTGTCGAATAAGTGCTAACAAAAATTATAACTACAACTTTTTGTTTCTCACTAAAAATTCTATGTTTGGTTTCAAACCTTCTACGAGGATAATTAATTTTCAATACTTAAGCAGGAGGAAATCAAACTATTTGGGACATTTGATCTATCAGTAGTAGAGGAGTAAGTGTATTCAGTCCAGAGAAATGTAACTCTTCAGCACAATTTAATTAAATAAGACTAAAAACTGAAACTAAATTCCAATCATCTGAAAACTATTACTAAAATATTCCAACCTTAGGAGAAATATGAAATTGGGAATAATGTTTAATGGTCATTAAATTTCCTTTATTTGTGTATCTTCTTTTATCAAGCATAGAAGATGACACTGTTTATTATGATAACCGCCTAATAGCAATTTTCCAATGCATCGATATAAGATTGGGATGAAGAAATTCTAAGAAGGAAGGCCCCCCAAGGTATAATTAAAGGTGGAAATATTTGGTCTCTTACAGCATTGACCATCAATGGATTATTATCTCCCCAGTGAAGTTTCAGAAGATGTACGTTTGAGCCTTGGAAGAGGCGGCTTGCGTTCATTATTAACAGCAATAGTAATAAAAAAAAAAGTGTCAACACATTGTATCACCACAGTCTGTTCCTCACATTTATAAATGCAGTCTCTAAACTGCAAATAATTTACCCAACATCAAATTAAACTAAACCAAACAAATAAAAACAAAAATATTTATATTTTATTTCTTGCCTTTTAAAATTCTTTCTACTTTTAAAAAACATGTGTGTGTACAAGGATTGATTGAATAAGATACTTTAAGACAGATTCATGTAACTAATATGCTTCTTTTGCCAGAAACAAGAAGAGGGAGAATGGAGAAAAAATAAAAAAAGAGAAAACAATAACCTGCCAAAGGTCAAGCAGAGGGAGCTGCACTGTATTCCTTAATTCAATAACACCACAATAAAGTTAGTCATTACTTTTTTATTATAGCATATTGCTGCTTCTAAGAACACTAACAGTGAGAAATAAATGAATATGGCTTTAGATGCTGCAGATGCCAGTGGGAGGCCAGGTTTAATTCACCCTTATGAAGTCTTCTTGAATTGTGTCACTTGTGGAATTTGTACTTGACTTTTGGAAACAAAATGTTCTTGCCACTGAGAACTAATTAAAAAATCTGGCCCTCTGTGACTGAGCTCATTTTGTTCAGGTTGACTGCATGTTCAAGTTTGACTCAAGATGCTCATCTAATATATACTGTGACCAACTATTTCAGTTGGATTAAGATAATTGCCTAGCTCAACACTGTCCTGATACATTCAAGAAGAATGCCATTCAAAGTCCTTAACTGAGATTGCTAGCAAATCACCACTCCAGGTTTTTAAGAAGCTTGAAGTACAAAAGTTAAAGTTGTGCTTTGGAATGAACCCCAAGTAATCTCAGGCTACCATAAGCAAATAAAAAAGAGGATGTAACTTGAGTAAGTAACAACATGGATGGATTTCACAGACATTAGCTTAAGTGAAAGAAGATAGACACAAACAGTAGGTACTTATTATTCTACTTATATAAAGTTAATGAACAGACAAATTTAGGAGCTTCAAGTCAAGATGATGCAGTAAGTAAATGTTGTGCTCACATTTTCCCACAGCCACACCATAATTACAACTAAAATATGGAAAACTATTATTGAGAATCACCTGAAATCTAGGTGAACAGAAGTCCTATAACTAAGGATATACAGAAGAAGATATGCTGAAATTGGTAGCAGAAGTGGAGATACAGAACAGGCTGGTTCCACATCCATATGTGGTGGTTAAAAATCAGATGGGATATATCGACTGCAAAAGTCTCATCAAGAAGCAAGAGGTCCTAGCCCCACACCTAGATTTCCAGCCCAGGTTTCCAGCTGGAAAGAGAAGTCCCCACAAAGTATGGCTGTGAAAACCAGTGGAGATTGTGGCTAAATGAGGTGAGGTCTTCTGGAGTCCCAGCCATTCCTCTTAAAGAGCCTTTGCATGGACATACCCACTGATAGACTCACTCCCTCTGAGCTTCAGTGCTGATGCAGCACCTTGAAAGGTGCTAGGGACATAATAGGAGGAACTTAATTGTCTGGCTTCAGGGCAAGGGCTGGAGGGGCATCTTTTCCAGACAGAAGTGTTGGCAGAAGTCATCGTTCCTTTGTTGAGCCCTCCAACCTAGCCTGTATAGGCAGAGGCAGGGGGACACCATATCTGAGTCTGCATCAACCTAGCTGACATTGTTTGTCCTGCCCTGGTGATCACCTGAGACACCACCCCATCCTGTCTTGTCTCATGCTGCAGACTTTCCTAAAATCTCTCAAAAGGTCACAAAAACCCAAACAAGAAACATCTAGCCCCAGTGTACCCCATAGTACTCACTAAGTAACCTCAAGCCTGGCATTAATGGCAGCCATCCTCAGTTCTCAGCTTAGCCTCTCCTAGGCACCTACAAGAGCAGCATAAGTGGCAACCATCTGTAGATCACTTTGTAGCTCATACCAAGTGGCTCTGAGCAGGGAACAGGCAGCAGTAGAACTTGGCCTGCAACAGAGCCCCTCCCAAGAGACCCCAGAACCAACACACCCAGGGACCAGCCTCCAACCACACCAGAGTACCACTGAACCACTTCCACAAACAACACATACAAAGGGCAGACTGGGCAGGCACCAGAAGCCCCCTAAAGCATATCCTCCTCTGTAGGATCTGCCCCTACACAACAGCTCTTCCATTGTAATCACATCCGGTCCTTACAACCAATCAGTCTGAGGGTCAATCCCCTCCCCCTTATGTCTATAGCAATCAAGGTTTATCTATAACAGGAGGGCACTCACAACCCCCACAAAAGACACACCTGCAACACCCTGCTTAGGTGATCAGGGAGACTGTGCCACTGGGCCTCCCAGGACACCTATTACATAAGGCCACCCTACTAAGACTGGGAGAGAGAGCAGCTCTACATAATAGATAGAAACAAGCACATGGAGGAAACCAAAATGAGGAGACAAAGAAACATGTCCCAAATGAAAGAACAGAACAAAACTCCAGAAAAAGAACTAAGCAAGTAGAGAAAAGCCACCTACCAAATGCAGAGTTCCAAACAGTGGTTATAAGGATGCTCAATGATCTCAGGGAGAACTTCAGCAAAGAGATAGGAAACATAAAAATGGAGATAGAAAACATAAAAAAAAAAAGAACAGTCAAAATTAAAGAATACAATAACTGAAATGAAGAATACATTAGAGGGAATCAACAATAGATTAGATGAAGCAGAGGCTCGAACCAGTGATTTGGAAGACAAGGTAGCAGAAAACACCCAATCAGAATAGCAAAAAGAATAAAGAATCAAAAAAACAAAAATGAAAATAGTTTAAGAGGCATCTGGACAACATTAAGCATAACAACATTCGCATCATAGGGGTACCAGAGGAGAAGAGAGATTGAGCAAGGAATTGGAAACCTATTTGAAGAAATAATGACAGAAAACTTCCCTGACCTGGTGAAGGAAATAGACATACAAGTCCACGAAGTGCAGAGAGTTCCAAACAAAATGAACTCAAAGAGACCCACAACAAGACAGATTATAATTAAAATGCCAAAGTTTAAAGAGAAGAGAATCTTAAAGGTGACAAGAGAAAGGCAATTACTTTCAAGGGAGTTCACATAAAACTGTCAGCTGATTTCTCAACAGAAACCTTTTGCAGGCCAGAGGGATTGGCACAAAATATTCAAAGTGATGAAAAGCAAGGACCTACAACCAAGTGTACGCTACCCAGCAAAGCTATCATTTAGAATCGAAGGACAAATAAAGAGCTTCCCAGACAAGAAAAAGCTAAAAGAGTTCATCACCACCAAATCAGTATCACAAGAAATACTAAAGGTATTTCTATAAGAAGAAAAAAAAAGAAAACTATTAATAATAAAATGGCAATACTACATATCTATCAACAATTACTTTAAATAAAAATGAATTAAATGCTTCAATCAAAAGACATAGGGTAGCTGAATGGATAAGAAAACAAGACCCTTACATGTGCTGCCTACAAGAGACTCACTTTAGAACAAAAGACGCACAGAGACTGAAAATAAAGGGATGGAAAATGATATTTTATGAAAATGGAAACAAACAAACAAACAAACAAAAGCTAAGATAGTAATACTTATACCAGACAGAACAGACTTTAAAACAAACATGTCGCTTTAGGCCTTTGTTATTTCTGCTAGGAATCCATTAACTCCAAAAAACTGAGGCAACAAATGACCTCTGGAATCCCCCATGAAGACTAGAGATTTCAGAAGCTGTGGAGAATCACCTCTGATGTTATTCTACCTGTGAATTTGCTGCAGCAGATACTTTTAGTTGCCTACCCAACAGTAATTCCCTACTCCCTCTCTTCTAAGAGACTCTGGATTTGTTCTAGTATTTACAGTTTTCCAAGAAACCATGGGCTTTCGGGAATGCTAGTCCTATTCCCAGTCCCAGGGTATTGATATTTGATTATACTAACCCAATGGAGAAAAACCCATTATTTTCCAGTTATTGGCTTAGTAAGAAAGAGTTTGGCCATCAGTACATGAAGGGAGGCTGTTAGGGGAGGCTTCTGGGAAAGTTTTCTTAGCTCTTTGAAAGAGACGCAAGAAACGGTCTCATTTTTGTGTGTCTGAATAATGGAGTTTAAAGATGTGATGTCTGGACCTGCAACAGCCATATTTTAACCAGGAGGAAAGCTAACCAATGTGCTCAGGATGGAAGAGCAGAAGAAAAACTTGAGTTCTTGATGATGTTGTCAAGGTGCTTAATTGAACAACCCTGGAAACATATAAGCTTCTTGCTATGCGAAATAAACCCATTACTTGTTTAAAAAGAAGGAAGAAAAAAAGGAGGAGGAGAAGGAGGAGTAGGAGGAGGAGGAGGAGGAGGAGGAGGAGGAGGAGGGAGAAGAAGAAGAAAGAGAAACAAATTTAAACTATGCTGATAGAAACCAGAATGGGAAATGGGTATTGACAGAGAAGGGGCATGAGAGAAAATTCTAGGGTCATGGAAATTTTCTGTGTCTTGATCTAGAATGGTGATTTGGGGTATAATTCTATAAAAATTCATTGAACAATACACTTTGTACATCTTACTGTATGAAAGTTATACCTCATTGAAAACCAAAAGAATTCTTTACAAGTACCTAATTAAGTTTAAACTGATTAAAAATTTTTAAAACTCCTGATTTTTTAGTCAAAGGCCCTAAATACTTTCATCTTCACAATGCTGACATTTGACTACTATAAGTGGATATGAGCTCTAGAGTCTGTATCCAACTTGCCTTCTCTCCTGTACAAATTCATCAAGGGTATTCAGTCCTAGGCCATCTGAGCATATATAGCACACTCAAATTCTCATGTCTCATTGTGTCAGGTGTGTTTCAAGCAGAGAAGTAGGGGAGTTTGTTCTTCTATGAAGTCCAGGACCACAAGCCTGGCTTTGGGAATTCATTCTTGAAATAAATACATATTGGGTGCTTTCTGTAAGCCAGATGCTATTACAGGCATAGGAGATACATGCGTGAACAACTAACACAAGGTTCTTGCTACCAGAGACCTTACATTCAGGATTAGAGATGAGAAGGATACAAGCAACTTGAGTAAAAACATACAAAATACCTCCAGATAATGGTAAGTACTAAAAAGGAGGGCCCATTTTAGATGGGGTGGTCAGAGGAGGCCTCTGTGAAGATGTGCCTGAATGATGAGGCAGAGCCAGACAGCAGGGAGACCCCGAACCAGGTAGATAGAGCAGCAAGTCAAGGCCCTGGGGGAGAGAAAAAGTTTAACATGTTTGATAAATACAAAGAAGGCCAAAAGAATAGTGGGAAAATGGTACAAGAAAAAATAATAGAGAATCTTGGAGGCTGTTTTAAAGAGTATGAATTTAGTTCTAAATATGATGGCAACCCATCAGAAGGTTTTCAGGGAAGGGATAGTACAGATGGAAGAGGTTAAACCTGAGACCTAGATGGAGGTAGAAGTGATCCAGTATGTATGGATTCGATGGTGGAGAAGAGAGAAAAGGAAGAATGAAAAAATAACTCCTCTGTTTCAGGCTAGAGCACTTGATGGTGGAGGTGATGATGTTGCTATTCACCAATATGAAGGAGATTTGGGGCAATTAACAAATTTGAGGGAAACATGGGTTCATTTTGGACAGAGTTTGCACTCTGTTTCAGCCATCTCACAAATGCACACATTTGACTTCAATGGATGAAACAGTATGACTTGAAGAAGCTCAAAACCATCATCTAGGTGGACAAACAACCTGAAGTTTATGCCTGAAAATGGTGGGCCAATTGTATTTTCTTTGAATGATGAAGACAGAATTTTGAGAATCTGGGATATTTCCAATATCATCCTACTGAATTCCTAAGAGAGTAGCATACCAGAAGGAGCAATTGAAAGGGGAATATACTCATCCACACCCTTGTTCTATCATGTGGCAAAACACTTCTAACTTTTTGGATGATTGCTAAGTGAAAAATTCTGAGGTTTCTCAAAACCTAGAACTAGTAATGGTGCTACGAAACAGTGCTATAATAATACACTGTTGTTAGAGATACCTGTTAACTGGTACTACATTTTTAATTAAATTAAAATTTCAATGTGTTGGCCCTTTGGCAAAGTATAATTACTTCTATTAATTTATCCAAAAATATTTATACAAGTGCATAAAGATATTTATGTTAACATTGATTTAGAAGCAATTCTAATCTACAGAACTAGAAGATAGAGAAAATAACTTACGGTTTCTTGCACATAATGGAGTAGTATACAGCCATTAAAAATAAGAGAGACTTACATGTATTGACATAAAAAATATATGAAGTGTATAGGTAAGTGAATATGCAAGTTATAGCAAACACAGTCTAATCTCATTTTGAATGGAAAAAAAGCATTAAGGATCAAATTGTGATTAATTTTTCCTATGACTGGGATAGTTCCATGTTGTTTAGATTTTTGCAGTAACCACATATTACTTTTATAATAGAAAAGAACTATAAAATATTTTTCAAAGCTATCTAATGCAGAATTCATACGAAGTAGAATATATGAAACTTAGCCTTTCAGTGTTAAAAGTCACAAGACCCAATATAGTTTTGAGGGGACTGTGACTTTTGCTTAAAAAAAGAAAAAAAATAAGATTTTTTTTTTAGTATGAGCTTGAAGCTAGACTTAAAAGATATGTAGATAAGATCTGTGCTTAACGTCTGAGCATCCCTCTTTTCCCTCTATCTGATATAATTTTCCCTGACCAGACTGTTGTTCTAGCTGAGATGTCACAGGGGTCAGAGTTTTCTTCAAGTGTCCAATGGCTTTGGGAAGGAGACTACTTAGTTTTCTGGTGTTAATTATTTTAAACAAGATTTTATAAAGATAGGCTAAAAAAAGGTTATGTAGTTTCACATGAAGGACTCATTATCAAAATTATTTTGAAAAGAATGTATCATAGAAATGTCAATTCTCCCAAAGTTCATGTATACATCTCATGCAATTCCAATTAGAATCCCAAAAGAGCTTTTTTTAACTAAATTTCTTTTGGAAGAGCAGATGTCTGAGAATATTAGAGTTAATTATGAAAAAGTAGAATGGGGAAGGAGGATTTGCTTTTCTAGATATTAAAACATACTACAAAGCCATTATATTCAAAGAGTGTTTTCTTGAATTGAGAATATAAAAAGAAAATCTCTGGAACTGAATAAAAGTGAAGAAATAAATCACAATATACTTGAAATATATTTCATCTCAATGTGAAAAAATGTGTTATAAGTTAATAAATGGTGCTGTCATCACTGGCTGCTCATCTGAAAAAAATAAAGGTGGATCCCTACCTCATCACATGTACAAAAATCAACTCCAGATGGATTAAAGACTTAAATGTGAAGCATAAAATAACAACAAGCTTGAAGAAAATTAGTCTATTAACTAAGTGTTGAAGAGCTATATAACAAAAACAGGAGATGCATAAACTATAAAAGACATTTAACTTCATAAAATTAAAATATACTTCTATTGCAAAAAAAGACACACAAAAAGACAATACTTGAATGCATATAAAAGATAATCTGATGCAAGATAATAGTTTTAAAATTGAGCAATTTGAATTTTAAAAAGTGCAAAGGATATAAATAGACAATTCAAACAGGAGTTAATCCAAATGGTCAACAAGTATATGAAAAATGCTTGACATTCAACGTAAAGAACGAATAAACTATTACTTGGCTAATATTAAAGAGTGATAACAAATTCTTCTTGAGAAACATATTGTAATAAGGTAGTGTCATACACTGCAGTAAGGCATAGAGTTAGTGAAAAATAATAAAGCAAATGATAAGTAACCATAAGACCAGCATGTATGATATACCATAAATATATATGTATATGTGGAAAAGTGATATATTGATAGGATAGTCACCAAAATATTAATTGCGTTTATCTCCAAATATTGAGATTTCAGCATGCTTCTTAAACTTTTTGAGTTTTTTTCAATTTGTATAATGCTAAATTATCAATTAAAATTTGTGAGAAAATAAATTCTTATGAAACTCAAAAACCATTCAACTCATACATTTCTTTCAAACTGTCCTTTCCCTAATTTCATTTCTAATTCAAGTTTGGTTGGTTTGGTTTTATTGTAATGAGGGTGAGGAGCATGGAGGGGGATTAGAAATGAGAAAATGTGCTCACCAAGCAACAAGGGCGATTGGATATCCCTGAATGAGATTCAGATAGAATGACATAATACAGCAATAAAAGTTTCCATTTCGTCCCTTCTCATTCCTATTTTAGTAACCTTTGACATTTGGAGACAAAAGCCTACAGTCATTTTTGCTTTTCTCTCTCCCCAGGGCCTTAAACAACGATTGTCAGAGAATATTTGTACCATTGATATCCTCTAACCTGCCTTGTCTTTTTTAACTTTGTGTCCAAAAGAAGACAACAGAATGCAGGGATGTGTGAGTCTTCTCTTTGACATTTTAAGATCCATCCTTTTTATTGTGGTTCAGATTTATGAGCCCCTCCCCCCACCTCACCCCAGTGTCATCCCAAGCTGAAATCTGGTCTGACACCATCTACCCTGCTTGCTTATAAAGACTAGTTGTAATTAGGCACAACGTGGGCTACAATGTAAGCCTGTGTGACTAATAACAAGTGGGATGTACAGCACTGAGTAACAAGAAGTGCCCTTTATTCCCGTTTTCGTTACCGGAAAAAGAGACATACATAGAACCAGTGCCATGTTAAGTTTTTTAAGGCAATAAAAGTGTTTTGAATTCCTAGACATCCTACGAATTTCAGTTTTATAAAATGTGCCATCTATTTTCTTTCTTCTCCCTCAAGTCTTTTAGCATCACACATTTAGCCTGGCTCTTTCCCTTGTCTAGAGGCCAGGGAGGGTTCCCAGCATATGCTTATGCAAAAAGCGGGATGCTTGCCTCCTTTCCAACCTTGCCCCCACACTCTCATCATGCAAAGCTGAGAAGAAGAAACACTACACAGATCCTCCAGAACCTCCTGTGCGCAAATTCCAAAGAAGTTAAGAGTCCTGAATGGTAGAAGTACACAGAGAACCAGGAAGCAAGCCCTCTCCCTAGCCATCTGTTCCCAGGGGCAAATCCCTCGTCTTCATAGGTACCTTTCACTGTGCCCAGAATGAGACCCAGTGGCCTCTTTCCCCACTGCTGTACAGAAAAGAAATCCAGGCATACAACAGCCAGGACTGTGCTCAGTCACACTGTCAAACAGGCACCTGGTAATCCAGGAGGCTACCGGAATGTGACTTAGTTTATTACATATTTATTGCATGTTCACTGCATGCAAGGCTCTTGGCTAGAGATAGATGGATGAATAAGCCAAAGTCCCTGGCCAGGACAGGATGATTTTCTATTGGTGTGTAGTCAGATAAATAGTAAAATAATAAGACATGATAATTACTGTCAAAGAGGCACAATCCAGGTTTTAGGGAATATAGGAAAGGAGTAACTTAGTTTTTCTTCCTAGGACAGGAAGCTGAGAAAAGCAAGTGGAGAAGAACGTTAGAGCCGAGTATAAAATACAGAAATTTTTAAAACAGAGAAGTGGAGCTCAAAGAGGGCTATCTAAGCTGCAAGAACATTACATGCAGAGAGATAAGCAGCTTACCAGGGCGTGATGGGGCTCAGTGGTGAGTAGTTCTGTGTCACAAAGGTGTAGGGCAAATGTGGAAAGAGCCTGGAATTGTAGATAGTTCAGGCTGTGTGTGAGTGGTCTCCTCACCTTGATAAAGAGCTACGGCCACAATAGGGGAGACCCAATTAGAATGAAAATGGGGGAGTAGCGTTGATTTATTGGTGCCTACTGCAGTCAGAGAAAAGAATCTAGGAAAGAGCAGAATTCCATCAAGTGGAAATGATGGAAGCCTGCATCAACCCTGGGTGAAGATGATGGGGCAGGTCGGGAAAATATTTGTAGATAGAATTGGTTTAACTTAACAACAAACTAAGGGTAAAAGGGGGGTGGAAGAAGAAAACAGCTTTATTCTGTTTGTTGGACTGCCAATGTTTGAAAAACGCTATGATGATGTCTTCAGCTCATGACACAGCAAGGTTTGTGTCAAACACGTACGTATATGTCTTGGGGGAACTCGGACACTATTACACTGAGTTAGATTAATTTTGATGATTCAATCATGAAACACCCACCACAGGAACACATTCTTTACTCGATGTAGATGATGTTTATAACTTGTGGCATTTTGTATTATAATGCATGAAACTATTTTATGGAAAACTGCACCACCCTAGTATGAAAATGGCATGTCCAATTGGCAAAACTGGTTAAAATTCCCAAGTAAGATCTCTCCAAGCAGTAGCATACATTTCCAGGACTGCTTGAGGTACAATGTTAAGATTCAGATACCCCATACAGAAATAAGACATAAACTTCACCATTAAATGTCAAGATAAACACAAAAGATATAGAACCACAACAATAATACCAAAATAAATAGAGAACTCTGGTACCTAAAATTCTTCACGTAACAGCAATGTATGGAAATCCTTCATGTAACAATGAACCACCAAAGCAAACATAAACCATGACTTGTGTCTTGATTCCTTTGTCCCTTTATAGTCAAAAAGGCATCTAAACAGAACTATACGCAGTTAAAAATAATGGCTAGAGATTCCTAACAGAAGAATGGCAGCAGGTCATAAAACTTACATTCCTGGTAAAATCAAGCATGTTCTTTTAGAAGTCACTTAAAATTTTTGTATGTCAGGTCACAATAGTTCTGTTTTCATTTTCATCTCATGCCTTGCGACTACCCATAATTTTTAGTATTTTGGTGTTTTCTTCGGTAAATTTGTGTGAGTTGTGGTGGGTAGAATAAGCAAAGAATAAAGACTAGAATCTTCATGCCTTAGATCAGGTAGGCTCTGGATCACTGTCCCATATTCTCATCTCTCTAAACCGGGAAGAACAAGAAACAATTCAAACTCTCCACTGCACGCAATCCCACCTCTGCCACTTATCACATTTGCAACCTTGAGCAAAGTCACCCAGTCTCTTTGTACCTTAGTTTCTTCACCTGTAAAAAGGGATAGTCAAAATAATTGTAGAGTTGTTATGAAGATTAAATGAGTTAATGTATGTAAAACACTTAGACCAGTATCTGACACATGTTATGCCTCCAATAGCAGCTGCTGCTCTTGTGATCATTATTGGTGTTGCTTGTTTATTCTGGAATTTTCTCCCTGATGTAGGCAATAAGATCAGTTTCATTTAAATGCATAATAAGACTTTACTAATTTGGAATAATTGAAGAATAAGTCATTAGCAATTTTTTTAAAAAATACCCCTTTCCAGTGTTTACTTTCATCCATCCATTGGTGTCTGGTTTCTATCTGCATACACCTTGGCTCTGCCCTTGACACAAAAACTCAATATACAGGGAAGCACTTTAAAGCAGCCTAAATAAAGAAAATAGAAAAGTTCTGATTGGCATAAAGCCTTTGGAAATCCATAAAGCCTGGTGGTTCCTAGGGAATTGAATGACTGGAAGGTTCTTAGTCGGGTGGGTGGGAGAGGTGGGGTATGTCAGGGTGGGAGTGAACAGAGTAGAACTAGAGCAGACAGAGATGGAGAAACATGGTAGCCCATAGAGCAAGAGCGTCTTTCAACCTGTATTTCCTGCCCACCCCTTATTCAATTTCAGTTTCTCTCAATTTCCTATTAACTTCAATATTTAACTTTGTAATTATTCAAAATGTTTATAGAAAGGAAACATCCTTAAAACACATAAAAAGGTATGAGATTTTGCTTTCTGTAACTAAGGAAAAAGTATCCCTCCCCAACTGTATAAATATAATTATCTTTCTAAAATGAAAATTCGGAAACAAGAAAGAATTATACCTGCTATGTTGACCTATCACGATAGCAATAAAGAATCATTATTCATTGGGTGTAAATTTCACAATTCTGTTTCACAGTTCCAAAACTCTATGCATTTGAAAAGTACAGTAACAGAAAAATAAGTACAGCAAACTTTTTATGTCAAATTTGCATGCCATTTGTTGATTTTGTACAGGTTATATTTCTTTCACCCAGAGCTCCCTGGAGTTTTATGACAGGAAAATAAAGATGGTGTTGACCCTCAGAAGAATTACAAATACTTGAGGCAGCAGGAGCAGGGCCTGAGCTTATGCCTGAGATGCAGGTGTCCAGAGTTCCAATCCCAGCCTTAGCGAGGCTTGCTGAGTGCCCTTGGGCAAGTTGCTTAACCTCCCTTGGCCTCTCTTTCCTCACTGCTAAGGTGAAGACATTAATGCTCAGTTCCCTTTTGGGGTGGCAAGTGGATTAAGTAATTAGAAAACAAGAGTCTCCTCTTATGTAGTAACCCTTTAGGAGATGAGGACGTTACCAAATGATTCTTCGGTATGTTAGAAAACAAAAACACAAAGAAAACACAGAGTGAGAGCCACACAGAGCAGAAATTTAGTTATCAGTACAAAGAACTGGGGGCCACTACCTCTTCAGTTTGCCTAAGCAAAAAAAGGAAAACCAAAAAACAAAAAAACTGTTTCAGGACACATTCTTTTCAAATAGAAGTCCCTTTCTTCTCTCTCTCTCTCTCTCTCTCTCTCTCTCTCTCTCTCTCTCTCTCTCTCTCTCTCACACACACACACACACACACACACACGTACACACAAACAAACACACACACGATACCTTTTCCTTATTTCCTCATTCATTTCTATATTAAAGTACTTCGCTTATGTCTCAAAATAGGTACCATCTAAATAAAATCATCAGCCTTAAAACAATGTTTGAAATAATTAAGTTACAAATTCGGGAGCCCTTTAATGTGGCTGCAATTCTATAACTATCTGGGCATTCTATGTATGGACCTATTAAATGTAACAGGCGCCAACATTGCCGGCTGTCAAGAAGCAAAATGAAAAATAGTTTTAATAGCTGCTCTTTGACCTATTTTATATTTTATGTCAATTATAACAGCACACAACCATGCATAATTATGAAGCATAGATGCATTAAAATGTACACATAATTTGTGTTCTTATGGCAACCATTGCATTAGGCTTTAGAAAACAAACCTATTGTTATAAGTCATTTGCACATTAATATATTAGTATTAAATATCGAAGACAGATTTGTCTATCCATCTGTTTTGAATCATTGTAAGTAAATATATCTTTTTGGAGGGGTGGACAAAATCTCTACATAAATGCACTGTAGGTACCATCTGCAACATATATTATAATACAGAGTTTAGCACCGTCGTGCATAGCAACTCCAGCAAAGACAGCACCATGTGATTGTCATTTGAATGTCATTTTTTAAAAATGATCTGGTATATGGACAGAAGGAGGAAATTTTTTTCTGGCACTGCCATAAAAATTCCTTCATTTGACTATCCCGTGGCTTTTGGATTTCTTTCTTAAAAACTTGCATTCTTCCAAGAATAAGAGGAAAATAACTATTTTAATGCAGGGTAAATGAACAAAAAAGTATGTTTTTTTTTTCTATAGTAAAATTATTAAAATACCAGGGGAAAAATGCTTTAAATCTCTGATGAATCATAACAGTGCCATTGAGAAGCAGGTGACCCAACCAGAAAATGACCTTTCCATGTTACAGATAAAGAAACCACGGATTTTTTCAAAAACAATTATACAACTCCAATTTTAACTTTTCAGCATTCTCATGATTTTATGGACATATAGTGAGGCTGCTGGGATGAAAGACACAGGAGGGCAATGCCATATAAAGAGCAGAAATCAGATTTCCCAACTCCAATTTGGCATTTTAATACCTTGATGCTCAAAAATTTGGAGGAAGCAAGACTCCATTTTCCTGTCAGTTTTAACCCTATTTTTCTACCTCTGAGCAATTGCTGTAAATATCCACCCCACTTTACTTCTTCTCAAAGTTAGGTATGTCCTGGAGAAGGAAAAATCAAAGAATGGGGTTGAGGGATGGGATGGGGAGGTAGCAATGAACTGTTTCCCCTAGGCTCTGGCTGAAAAAGATGACTATTTAAATTTCTTTGAATTCACTTTAAGTGATTACATTGTTTTCATTTGGGTGACCAAAAAGAACTAGAACAATTTACCACACATTTCTGGAGTTAGGTCTGAGCTGTTTCACTTCTCTGTTGTTTCTTTTGTTTGGTGTCTCTAAGTTCAGATGTGCAGAATTTTTATTACATTTTTACGTAAGTGGACTTTAAATTCAGAGACATTTTTAGGATGATTTCAATCTACAGTGACTACTTAGTTCACCCATATATTGAGTAGTTACGATGTTACATTCATTCCCAACATATCACCTAGATATTTATTTTTTAAAGATTTGTTTCGGTTATGAGAATTACCAAGTTTCTCTAGGATCTTGAAGATACTTGTCTCTAAATGCAATATATCTGTCTTTAAATAATCATGTAAAATTTTAAATGTTTTGAAGAGAAGACTGGAAATATCTGGCTTGTATGGATTTTTTTTAAAGCTTGCGATACCCTAGAAAGAAAAATTGCCTTGTACCAAATATATTTTGTAATAAGTTTAGCCAGATAAAGAGAACAATTTTCTGAAGAGCTAGAGGTACTGATGGAAGAAACTGGAAACAAAGGGAGAATAAGGAGATGGCTGGTGACTGGAGAGAAGATGGCACCTAGCAATTAAAGAGAAGAATAGAATGAGAAAGATTCTAGTGAATTCCAATCCTAGATTTCCAAAAAGAACTGCCAAAATTCAGACAGTGGGTATACGCATACATTGGAATTCACGCTCCTGACTCTCAACACTGGAAAACTCTGGATAGTTCTGGAGTATGTCATGGGGTTACCCTTAACACTGTAAGTATTTTATGGGACAAAATTTTGAGTCTTATAAGGCACCGAGAATGAACTGGGAGTAAAGAAATGAAGATCAGAGTCACACCAGAAAAAAAAAAAAATGTGCTCACATTTTGGGATACTAAGGTATACTTAATTTAAAATTATATGTTTTTCAATGTTAAATGTTAACAGATGACCAATTTAAGAAAAATGAAAAAATGGTTAATTCTTCACAGGGCAAATTGTTCAATATTGTCTTCAGGATGAAAATAACATAGTCACTCCTAGATTATTTACTCATGGTTTTTAGTACTATTTCCTCAACTCCATGTTTAAAGCATGTTTTAATTCATATTTGTTTAACCCATAAACATTTAAAAACAACATTTGTGACTTGCTCATTCCCATCTACTAAGATGGGGTTTTTTAACTTTTTAAAAATTATTATTAATGATTCATTTTCCCCAATTAAAACCTTACAAGAATGGAGAGATCCAAGACTGCAGAGTAGATAAACACTGTGTCTGCTTCCTTCCATGAACACATTAAAATTACAACTAAATTATAGAACAATCAACCTGGAGCATCATCTAAAGTCTAGCTGAACAGAACTTTTATAACTATGGATGTAAAGAAACCACATCGAAACGGGTAAGATGAGCAGAGAGGAGAAAAGGGCTAGCCTCAAACCTTCGTGTGGTGGTTGAAAACCAGGGGATATCTCAGCCACAGAGGTTCCCCCCAGAGGGAGCAAGGGACCCCAGCCATACACCAGTCTCCCCGGCCCAAAGTACTAGTGTTGGGAAGAGGAGCCCACACAACATCTGGCTGTGAAAAACAGTGGGGATTCTGACCATAAGGGTGGGACAGAAGGCTGCTGGAAACCCAGACATCTTAAACGGCCCGCACCAAGATTTTCTCATTCATAGGCACTCACCTTGGGCTCTGGTGGAGGGACAGTAACTTGGGGGTTGTTGGAGACATATGGGGTGCAGGATGAGGTGTGTGGCTTAGGGCAAGATCTGAAAAACAGCCACCATTTTCCCTCTGTAGGTCTTCCTCCCGTGCGGCCGGCAGGTGGCAGCCATCTTTAATATGTTGAACCCTCCCTCCACAGGCCCAAATCCAAATCTGATTGGCTCCACCCTGCTGATTTGCTGGGAGTCCACTCCACCCAACTCACTCAACAACAGAGATACTTTCTCCACAAGTTTCCAGACCCACCCTCATTGCACTCTTTCTTGGAAAATTGTCAGAGCCCATGAGCCCTAGGTAGGCAGTAACTGGCTTCAGTGTGCTCTGAGACTTTTGCTGAGTAGCTCCAGGCTCAGCACTGGCACCAAACTAGAGTCTACATTAACCTGATGACCATAACTCTTCCCACTCTGGTAATACCCTGAGACCCCTCTCTCACCCAACTTGCTTAACACATGACACTTTATTGGTGGCTGAACCTTAAGGGAGCCGGCAGGTGTGAGCAGGCCTCAGGGTGTCCTAGCATTTTGCAGAGCTACGCTAGGCCCAGTACTCATGGCAGACATCCTTGGTTTGCAGTTCTAGAAGTCCTCTTTTGTGAGTGTCTTTAGTTGCTCTGTCATGGCTGCTTCAATGTCCTGAATCATTTTGACTTTGGGGAAGAGCCAGAAGTCACAGTGTACCAGATCTGGTGAATAAGGTGGATGAGGACACACCGTAATGTTTGTATTTGACAGAAATGGCTATATACCAGAAGCGATGTGTGACAGGGAGTGTTGTCATGATGGAGAATGATTTATGGCACACTTTAAAACACACCTTCTCTCAACCATAGCAAACAACCAACTGACTGCATCGAACAAGTTGAAACTTGTCACACACTGTTACTAAGGTTCAACACACCGCTTCCTGTATTAAACAGTCCTGCCTTTCTGTTGGATGGCACTCGGCAACAGCATTCATGATATTTTGTGATCACAACGGAAAGGCTCCGTGTCACACATCACTTCTGGTATATAGCAATTTCTGTCAAATACAGACATTACGGTGTGTCCTCATCCACCTTATTCACCAGATCTGGCACCATGCAACTTCTGGCTCTTCAACAAAGTCAAAATGACCATGAAAGGTAAACATTGGAATCGATTCAGGACATCGAGGCAGCCACAACAGCACAACTAAAGACACTGAAGAGGACTTTCAGAACTGCTTCAGAAAGTGGCATGAACGATGGGATAAGTGTGTTCGAAGTGAAGGGGGGTATTTTGAAGGGGGTTAATGGCAATGTGTCTTTTACTGTAACAATTTTTTTTATTTAAACATTCACTGTATTTTTTTTATCACATCTCTTATACAATGGAATATTGCTCAGCCATGGAAGGGAATGGGTTCTTGCCATGCAGCAGCATGGATGGACCTGGAGGGTATTGTTCTGAGTGGACTATAAGATAGAGAAAGACAGATACAATGTGATTTCACTTATATGTGGAATATAAAGAACAAAATAAACAAAACAGAAACAAACTTACACAGAGAACATATTGATGGTTGCCAGATGGGAGGGGGTTTAGACGTGAGGGGAAAAGGGGAAGGGATTATGGAGTACAACTTATTGTTACATAGTAGTCACTAGGATGTAGGGAATAGTATGAGGAATATAGTCAATAATATTGTAATAACTATGTTAGGTGTCATATTGGTACTAGATTTGTTGGGGTGATATATCGGAGGGAGTTGGGGGCAGAGTGAAAAAGATGAAGGGATTGAGAAGCACAGACATGACAAAATAGTCAAGGCAATGTAAAGTAAAGCACCAGGAATATAGTCAATAATATGGTAATAATTACGTATAGTGCTAGAGAAGTACTAGACTAGTCAGGGTGATCATTTCTTAAATCACACAAATGTCTAACCACTATATTGCACACCTAAAATTAAAATAAAATATTATTAAATGTCAACTGTAATTTAAACATTTTAAAAGGGAGGAAAAGGTGAAGGGGAATAACGGTCCAGATTTCCACGTATAAAACAAGTAAGTCATGGGGATGTAATGCACAGCATGGGGAATGTATTCAATAACATTGTGATAGTGTGGTTCCGTGTCAGATGGTAGCTGGACTTATCATGATGATCACTTCTTTAGGTATATAAATGTTGAGTAACTGTTGTGTACATCTGAAACTAATATAATATGGTATGTTAGCTATATTTCAATAAAAATCTTTTTAAAAAGTAAGTATAAGATAAAGAAAAAATTAATGGAAAAGTAGCAGGGCAATCTGTGTCATAAACCTTCTAATATTTCATTAAAACTTAAATATAAAAATAAAAAATAAAAAAATAATGATGTTGGAGGAAAAAAAAATAAAATCTTACAGGAATTATTTTTTTCCTTCTATTATGCTGTATCTGTCCTGTGCTGGTTTGACAACACAGTTTCATTGACTTCCAAGACTGCTTCATTTTTCTACACTTAATTATCCAATCCAACTAAAAGTAACTTTTCAAAATAGCAGTCTTGCACATGCCAGTTACAAAACTGAGTACAAAGAAAGTTCTGTACATTTTGGTGGACAATATTTCAGACCAAACTGAATTGACGGAACACCTTTACCATTATATTTAAGAATCTGAGGTTTTTCTCCGATTTGTTATCATGACTCTTTTATCCTCAGTTAAATCTACCGGTTTTATTCCTCTGTCACTATCTCTACCCTCATTTCTTAAGAAATGAGATAAAGCAACTTCAGTTAAAATAGAAAACTGTTGCATATCACAAATGCCAATCAAAACCTTTCTTTGTTCATCTCTGCTTGATTCCCTTAGCATTCTAAGGAGCTTCTTTAATGAAGAAATTTTATTTAAAAATGTATTTCCATCTATACAGAGAAACTACCAATTTGATTTATCCATTTAATATATCAGCCCAGAGCTAACAAGCAGTATTTATACATTTGGCAGAAGTTATCATCTCAGGAGCTTGGCTTCCCTTTGCTATTATAAAGAGGCCAACATTAATAGCAATGACCCTAGGCTGTGTCCTTGGGGAGGCACAGCTGCCTATCTTCCTGGTGTTAAATTTTAGGTTGGGACCATGGGCCTCTATCAGAAGGACAGGACCAATCTTCAAGTATATAGCACGTGCTAGCACTTCTCGGCACTTCAAGCTTGGGGGTGGGGAGACTGGTGCAACATTATAATACATACCCTAATTTTGCTAAAGAATAATTATCATACAGCTTCATGTCAGAACAAAAGTGATTACAACTAAGATTTGTGCAAAAGACCATCCTATCTATCTTTAAATCATCTTATCTTTAAATAGTCTTTACAATTTACATGAAGTTCCCAGAGAATTTTTAATTTGGCAAAGAGAATCTTTTGTAAAACAATATGCAATTTGGCCTTCAAATTATGTTTGCCTTTATCATAGAAACAATACATGCATTAGTATATAGATTGCAAATGGTATATGCAATTTCCTAAACATTTAAAAGTTTACTTAATGGAAATCTGGACTCTCATACAAATTTTACAGTTACATCTAATGGTGTATTTTCAATGGTAGTACTTCCTTGCTAAAGGTTAAGGTTATTCTTTTAGGGAAATATATGTAGTCCTCAAGTAGAAACATCCTGGAGTTTGTAGGAGTTTTAGCTTTTGAAGATACCACAACCAAAAGATTTAGCAAGTGCCACTGTGTTCAAAAAGTGTTTAGAATAAAATATTAACCCAACAAAAAAAGTTATTGAGATTTATGTTGACAAAGTGTTCCACTTAGTTGCCTTTCTTGAAGAAGAAGAGGAAGCAGAGGAGGAGGAGGAGGAGGAGGAGGAGGAGGAGGAGGAGGGGGAGGAGGGGAAGGAGAAAAAGAAGAAGAAGAGGAGAAGAAGAAGGGCTCAAATTTATTTAAGAAACAGATCTCTAGTTATGAGCTTTTGTGAATTTGTAAAGGTTGAACTACCCAGGGTGGGTGTAAGAATAATATGGCTCTGATTAAACTGTGATACGCAGAAAAGGCAAAGAAAACTAGAGCAAACCTCTGTAACTCTGAACCACCAAAGAGTAAGGAAAACAGGGCAGGCCTTGTCTTATACACATGCTGAAAATCAGGTTACTCAAACCACACATGGTGATAATATCCAATGAATGTCGTATAAGTAAATATTTGTTATGGAGCCTATTCACTAAGAATGAAAAGTACTTATTCATTTCACTTTGAACCCTCCCTTTGCATTTAAACAGAAAATTGTACTGATAAAGCTCAACATTTGGTCCTAGACCAGCAGACTGCTCAAGGAAAAAATCTCTAGCTATTGTAAAGTTCAGACCAGGTTAGAGCCAATCGGTTGCAGACGAAGTTGATCTTCAAAGCGTTTCTGGCATTTGGGAGTTTCTATGAGAAGCTACAAGAAGAGATTTCATCCTTTGAGTTGTTGGCCAGCCTGCAAGCCACAATGGGAATCCCTTCCCCCTAATCCATACTGTTCAATTGTCACGAAAGCTTGTAAACAGGAGTCTCCATCAGTTACCTCAGAGTGGTTTGAACAAACTAACATCATAACAAGAGTGTTTATGGAAAAATGCTTAAGCACTGAAGCAGAAAGGGCTTAGCACTGATCAGACCTCTCTTCCACCTTTATTCTTCACTGTTCACATTGAAATGCAAATATCAGCGCAGGGTTTCCACTGGCGTGCCACTCACAAATTGAAAAGCAGTTTTTATCTATGCAAATGTAAGCATGGTAATTGAAGTTAATCAATCAATGCTAGCTTTCACTAAAACCTTGAACATGATTGAATAAAGTAATTATCATTCAGCAGAAAATGATGAAGTTGTAGACAGCATGAACCTTATTAAAGGAGGATTTTGAGTCACAATGGCTTAATTTAGCTAACAGCCCAGCCTTAGCCCAAGCAACATACTACTCTTGCTGCCTAGAATTGTTTTATGATTAAAAAACAACAACAACAATAATAAGGGTGGGGGAAGGTGGAGGTAAGGGCAAAGCAGGGTTTATTATTATTATTTTCATAGTGTTGGATTAATAAAAAGTACTTGGTAATGCTACAAAGGAAAAGCCATAATTGAGATCTTTGAAAAAAAAAAAAAAAAAAACTCTTGGTAAGTGAACAAAGATTGTTATGACATTTTTCATATGGCCAATGGCAACAACAGGCTCTTAATGCTATTGTTATATTTTTAACATAAATGGATGAAATAAAGTGAGCATCTCAGAAGTCTTTGTAAAATAAAACTAAAATGAAGAAATATTTCCATGTAAAAAGTAACATACTAAGATATCATAAATTGAATGCTAAACTCTTAAAAGTATGACTTCAAAGGTAATTTGTATTTTTTTTTACTGATTCACAGCAGTTTCAACAACAGAACATATGCTGCATTTTGCACAGCCTTTCAAATACTTCATTTTTCTGGAGTGCCACCTATTCAATGACTTGCCTTGATTTATAAAAAACAGTCTACCAAAAAGTGTTTTAACATTCATGTCAGGGTACTTTTTCCTAATCTCTTTATACTCTTATCTATTCTCACTTATGATTTAAATGTTTTTTGAGACTTTATAAACAAAACTATTTTATTTAAGCCAGAGTTGAATACTATTATTGAAAAAAATCATTTCAGCTAGCATAAGGGAAATAATCCATCTCTGGAAAATGAAATCAACAGTTAGTGTGCAACATAATGTAAACTGATTATGGAAAGAGGCTCCATTTAGCTTTTTCCAATGTATTTTTGAAAAACAAGGTTAACTAGCAATATTTAGATTAGAGCAACCCAGCAGGATATGGTGACTCTTAAGAACCTATCGTAATTCTATTGGACTCAATTAGATCGAAAAATTAAAGGTCTGTAATCCTGCTAATGTTATTGTACACCCTTAGGGAAGTCACTCCCTCCCCCAACTCCAGTTTGGTTGATGCATTTTGCATTTAGTTTATTTTGAATAACAATTTGTCAGATTAAAACTACATTCCTAATTGGGTAGCAAAATATACCTTTTTGTTTATTTATTTTTTTGGAATATATAGTGTTAGGTATTGTCCTCAAGCATACATTTCCATGAACCCAAATTTCCTAAAGCTTCTGTAAGTTTATCTACTGTCACCTGTATCACTAATAGATAAATAGGTGACACAAAAAGAAATTCCTAAGTTTAAACAAGTATTGAATGCATTGCAGTAAAAACAGTTATGGGGTTCCTCCAGCACGAGTTTCCTCTGAATGTAATTGTCCTGTCTCCTACTACTTAAGTAAAAGCCATGCCTTACTTATCTTCTGGTTGATCCACGAAGCATGTAAGTATCAGAGCTACTATGCCAAAGTAACATTAGAGTGCTATATTAAATAGTTCAATAGAACCAGGGTGTCACTTTTATTTGGATAATAATGTGCATTAAAAGTATGATGTTGAATGTTTACCTTAAATACCCCAACAGCAGCAAATAAGTCATTTCTGACCTTTTGTGGCTATTTCCCACTGCAGGACCTGCCCAGGACATAAGTTAATACATCTCGTTTACTTATTTCTACTCAAGTGTGAAACTAACAGTAGCAAGGAAGACCACAGGACAGGGGTGAGACTGTCTTTATTCCTGGCCCTTCATTTTCTGCAATAGCAAGGAGTTGATATATTTTAATTTAAAACAACAAGAACAAAAACTCTTAGTCATGCAAATCAATTGCCAATATAGTCACAAAACATTCAAGGTATACAGAATATTTGTTTTAAAGAGGTGTTGCTTTTTTAATCCCTAGCACTCATATAGTGTAAAAAAGGCATCTATATAGCAACAGTAAATAATCTGCCATCACATAATATATACATTTCAGAGAAGCCTCACTTTTGGCTAAAATGATTTTCAACATTCTGAGATGATGTTTTAAATGGGGACATTCTAAACAGTTTTATTTGTATGTGTGCATGCATATGTATGTGTTTTTGGTTTTGGTTTTGGGTTTTTTCTAGCTGACTAATCCTGTGTTCTGGTCCTGGTTTGACTAACTGCACCATTTGCAGACCTGGAGAGGACCAAATCACTGGATAACTAAGAGCTATGCATTATTATGACTGCTATTTTTCGAACTGTTGAAAGTGCAGAGAGAGTACAAAGTTCTATTAAGGAACAGTTTACCCCTTGCTACCTTCCAAACTCAAAGGAAGGCCTGAGAGTCTAAGTGCTTGTAAAATAAAATGTATTTGAAACAAGTCAACACTGCATTTTTGTTCCAAGATCTCTTGCTCTCCAAGCTTGCATGCTGAAGGTTTTCTATTAATTGAGCTCGCAGTCCAATAGTGGGCTCTCTGCCTCTGGCCTTCCCCTGTCTACCATAGCTGTGATGGTTAAAAGCTCCTCCGGTTTGTCACAGAGTTTAATATGCACCCTA